>NC_069509.1:147524278-147594278 GCF_027579735.1 Bombina bombina | reverse complement strand
TTGACATAGGTAACACCCAATACATTATTTTTAAAGCTTTGAAATGAAGACTTTAAATGCTAAACAGCATTATAAACCTAATAAAATAATCACACAACACAGAATATATAATCAAACTAAGTTTAATGAGCAAAAACATTTGCTAACAGCACCTAATAAAATAATTACACAACAGACGGCATCATCATCAAACTAAGTTTAATAAACAAAAACGTTTTTTTAGTTGCATTTTTCTGCAATCAGTTCTCTGCATTGTTAAAATGTTAGATAATATTGAGTCTGCATCTATTCTATGCATTTCAATCTGCAGTGATCAATAAGAAGTTAGGCACCCTCACCTCAAGCAGCTGGACAGGAAGATTATAGGGAAGTCGCTGCTAGATCTTGTTTGTTCGATAGGTCTGGTCTGCTCTGTGTACACAGATTCATTTCAGGCTGTAAAGCTTGCTTAACTTTGCTGCAACACAAGCGGACAGCTCCACCTACTGGCTATTTTAATTAGTGCACTGCTTTTCAATGCATTACAATAGCAGTCACATGACTGGAAAAAAAAGGTTACGCAAATTGAACCGGCGTAAACCAAGGGCAACCTGTATTTTTAAAAAACGGTCTTTCATTCATCAAAGTTTACCTTCACTTTAAAGGCCCATCAAATCCAGTAAAATTACATAATCAACAAATGCATAATAAAATGTACCCTGAATTTCAAATGAGATTTTATTCTGACAAATGTCAAACTGTCCTCCATTTCCCTGCCCCCATATCATGTGACAACCAAAGAGAAACAGACTCATGTATATACTGTGAACTCTTGCACATGCTGGTTTAACCCTTTAAGGACACAGCTTTCAGTATGCTCAATTGTTTTATGACGGAAAAATTCTGTCATATGTCCTTAAAAGGTTAAAGGGACATGAAACCAACTTTTTTCTTTCATGATTCAGACAGACGATACTACAATTTACTTGTATTCTCTAATTTGATTTGTTCACTAAATAACCTTTGTTTAGGAAACAGTAATGCACTACTGGAAACTAGCTGAAAGCAATGCCAAGAGGCATATATATGCAGCCACCAATCAGCAGCTTCTGGGCCTACCTAGGTATATTTTTCAACAAAGCATTCAAAAAGAACAAAACAAGATATTATAAGTAAATTGGAAAGTTGTTTAAAATCGCATGCTCTATCTTGAACATTAAAGAAAAAAAAAATTTAAGTTCCTTGTCCCTTTGTGACTTTAGTGTCCATTAATTATAGAATTTAAGGGATATGAAAACCATTTCTTTTCTTTCATGATTCAGATAGAGCATGCAATTTTTAGCAACTTTCTAATTTACTCCTATTATCAATTATTCTTCGTTCTCTTGGTATCTTTATTTAAAAAAGTGGGAATGTAAGCCCACCAATCAGCAAGCGATACCTAGGTGCTAGG
This sequence comes from Bombina bombina, assembly GCF_027579735.1. Taxonomy (NCBI): domain Eukaryota; kingdom Metazoa; phylum Chordata; class Amphibia; order Anura; family Bombinatoridae; genus Bombina; species Bombina bombina. Next base: position 147,592,846 of record NC_069509.1, on the reverse strand, counting down.
ACAGCCTCCTAAGCTTACATTCCTGCTTTTTCAAATAAAGTTACCAAGAGAACAAAGAAAAATTAATAGGAATAAATTAGAAAGTTGTTTAAAGGGACACTGAATTTAATTTTTTTCTTTCTTGATTCAGACAGAGCATGCAATTTTAAGCAACTTTCTAATTTACTCCTGTTATTTTTTTCTTCGTTCACTTGCTATCTTTATTTGAAAAAGAAGGCATCTAAGCTTCTTTTTTGGTTTAGTACTCTGGATAGCACTTTTTTATTGGTGGATGAATTTATCCACCAATCAGCACGAACAACCCAGGTTGTTCACCACAAATGTACCGGCATCTAAACTTACATTCTTGCATTTCAAATAAAGATACCAAGAGGATGAAGAAAATTTGATAATAGGAGCAAATTAGAAAGTTGCTTAAAATGTCACTCTCTATCTGAATCACGAAAGAAAAAATGTGGGTTCAGTGTCCCTTTAACCCCTTAATGACCACAGCACTTTTCCATTTTCTGTCCGTTTGGGACCAAGGCTATTTTTACATTTTTGCGGTGTTTGTGTTTAGCTGTAATTTTCCTCTTACTCATTTACTGTACCCACACATATTATATACCGTTTTTCTCGCCATTAAATGGACTTTCAAAATATACCATTATTTTCATCATATCTTATAATTTACTATAAAAAATATTATAAAATATGAGGAAAAAAAAAATGGAAAAAAAACACACTTTTTCTAACTTTGACCCCCAAAATCTGTTATACATCTACAACCACCAAAAAACACCCATGCTAAATAGTTTCTAAATTTTGTCCTGAGTTTAGAAATACTCAATATTTACATGTTCTTTGCTTTTTTGCAAGTTATAGGGCAATAAATACAAGTAGCACTTTGCTATTTCCCAACCACTTTTTTTCAAAATTAGCGCTAGTTACATTAGAACACTAATATCTTTCAGGAATACCTGAATATCCATTGACATGTATATATTTTTTTTTAGAAGACATCCCAAAGTATTGATCTAGGCCCATTTTGGTATATTTCATGCCACCATTTCACCGCCGAATGCGATCAAATAAAAAAATTTTTTTACTTTTTCACAAATTTTTTCACAAACTTTAGGTTTCTCACTGAAATTATTTACAAACAACTCATGAAATTATGGAATAAATGGTTGTAAATGCTTCTCTGGGATCCCCTTTGCTCATAAATAGCAGACATATATGGCTTTGGCTTTGCTTTTTGGTAATTAGAAGGCTGCTAAATGCCACTGCGCACCACACGTGTATTATGCCCCGCAGTGAATGGGTTAATTAGGGAGCATGTAGGGAGCTTCTAGGGTTAATTTTAGCTCTAGTGTAGTGTAGTAGACAACCCCAAGTATTGATCTAGGCCCATTTTGGTATATTTCATGCCACCATTTCACCGCCAAAAGCAATCAAATAAAAAAAAATTGTTCACTTTTTCAAACTTTAGGTTTCTCACTAAAATTATTTACAAACAGCTTGTGCAATTATGGCACAAATGGTTTTAAATGCTTCTCTGGGATCCCCTTTGTTCAGAAATAGCAGACATATATGGCTTTGGCGTTGCTTTTTGGTAATTAGAAGGCCGCTAAATGCTGCTGCGCATCACATGTGTATTATGGCCAGCAGTGAAGGGGTTAATTAGGGAGTTTGTAGGGAGCTTGCAGGGTTAATTTTAGCTTTAGTGTAGAGATCAGACTCCCACCTGACACATCCCACCCCCTGATCCCTCCCAAACAGCTCTCTTCCCTCCCCCACCCCACAATTGTCCCCGCCATCTTAAGTACTGGCAGAAAGTCTGCCAGTATTAAAATAAAAGGTATTAAAAAAATATATATTTTTTTTAGCATATTTACATATGCTGCTATGTAGGGTCCCCCCTTAGCCCCCAATCTCCCTGATCCCCCCAAAATAGCTCCCTAACCCTCCCTCTCTGCCTTATTGGGGCCATCTTGGGTACTGGCAGCTGTCTGCAAGTACCCAGTTTGCAAATAAAAATGTTTTCTTTTTATTTATTTTTTTTATTTGTTTCCGTAGTGTAGCTTCCCCCCCACAGTCCAATACCCCACCAGCCAAACCGATCACCAAATAAATATATTAACCCCTTTGATCCCCACTTCTAACAAAAAACTTTCTGTAGCGTAGTGGTTCCCACCCGCTCCCTCCCGTGCACGCGCCCGCCCGGCCTCCCCGTGCACGCGTCCGTGCGCGTCCCCCCGGTCGTCCCTGCCCCCGATCCCGCCCCCCTCCGCATCACAAAGGCCATCGATGGCCGCCACCCACCTCCCACACTGGCTCCCACCCACCAACGAACGTAGCCGTTAATGTCCGGTGCAGAGAGGGCCATAGAGTGGCGCTCTCTGCACCGGATGGCTAAAAATGGTTATTGCAGGATGCCTCGATATCGAGGCATCACTGCAATAACCGGAAAGCAGCTGGAAGCGAGCAGGATCGCTTCCAGCTGCTTTCCACACCGAGGACGTGCAGGGTACGTCCTCAGGCGTTAACTGCCTTTTTTTTGAGGACGTACCCTGCACGTCCTCGGTCATTAAGGGGTTAAAAATCACATGCTTTATCTGAACCATTAAAAGAAAAAATGTGGGTTTCATAGCCCTTTAACTCTGTTCTGTCTGAACCATGAAGTTTAATTTTGACTTGAAGCACAGCACCAGTACTATTCATCGTTTATGCACGTAGTCAGCAAAGCAGTGGCCGATTAATGCTTTGTAAATAAAGTGATTGTAAACTTTAACGAATTAAAGCCCAGTATCAAATAATAAATCTTAAAAACAGGGGCATTTTAATTCATTAAAGTTTACAAAAGATGCTTATTTTTTAAAATACTTACCTTTGCGTTATGGTAAACAATGGCGATCCTCCGCTCACAGTTCCTGCTTGCATTAGTATATCGATGACTAATCCGGCTTCCTCCAATCGTTGCGTTGCCCCACAAGCAGGAAGCCTATGGAAGCACACAACGATTGGAGGAAGCCGGATTCGTCATGGATCTGCTAAAGAAAGCAAGCTTTAATTTGTTAAAGTTATAATCAGTTTAACTACATAAAAAAAAAATCTTGACTTTTGCCTAAGAGTAAATGTAAAACACTAAAACAATATCAAATTCTGGCTAAAACCGGACTTATTTTATTTATGCATTAGATGAGTGATAGACGCCTCGTAGCACTAACCATATTCCTAACAGTTACAAGAGTACTTACCAAAACGCGTTGCTGGAACTGCATCTGTAAAGAACCTTGAGTAGTATTGGAAGCACCAAGACTGGGTGACGTCCCTTCAGATCTCTGAGACAGAAAGCTGTTGAAGGAACGCAGAGTAGAAAAGACAGTGGTATTTTCATCCATGTCCTCCATGATAATTTTGTTTCAATAGGGAAGGCAACACAAATCTAAAATCCAGACAAGAAAAGTAATCATTATTATAGAAATATAACATACGCACATTTTTTAACACAAATAAAAAAAGATAGGCAAATATATTCTACTATGTTTGGTATATGAACAAAAACAAATTAGTTTAATAAGAATGATGGTTTGGGATCATTTTCTGCTATCCAAAGCACAAATTAATTACATAATTTAACAAAATGTATTTAATGATAATTTGTGCAATAAAAATTCAACATTTTTAATATTAGCTAATTAAAATTGTAGCCGGGTGGTCAGTAAAATCAACCGGGTGATGCACCCGCTAAAAAAAAGGTCCTGTTGAGAAGATAGTTAACAATGGGGGGGGGGATCTCACTTGAACTGAGGCTACTATTACATTCTCTAATTTGATAGAGCATGTAATTATTCCACTACTCGCTGTGGAAATCTGTGTGTTTAATCCCCAGCAAAAGGGTTAAACACATAAGTAAACTCCCGTTTAGGAGTCATAAGCAGCAGGATCCGAGCTGAACACAGCTGGGGATTGTTGGGGTCATGTGACGGCTGATGATGATTGCCTCACTGGCTGTTTTCTGCTCAGGATCAGCAGCTCCTAAGCAGGGCTTTATGTGTTTAACCTCTTTACAGAGGTTCCATGGCAGGTAGTGAAAAAAAAGAGACGTTCTAATAAATGAAAGCATAATATTTTAGAACTACAATGTCCCTGTACATACATCACTCTACCTTATACAATAAAGATTAGCAACATTTTCTCATGTCAAATAAAGATACACTGACACTAAAGACAAAATTAAACCTTCATGCTTTAGATAGAGCACTGGTTTTCAAACCTGTCCTCAGACCTCCCTAATAGGCCAGATTTTGAGGATATCTGAAGTAGAGCACAGGTGAAATAATCAACTGATTAGTAAACATTGTTAATTTACCTGCTCTCACCCAAGGTAATCCTGAAAATCTTACCTGTTAGGGATGCCCAAGGACAGGTTTGAAAACCAGTGAGAGCATGCAATTTTCAGAAGATTTTCAATTTACTTCCATTATCAAATTGTGCAGTCTTTTTATATACACACTTTCTGAGGCACTAGCTCCTACTGAGCATGTGCACAAGCCCAGTGTACACAAATATTTCTGATTGGCTGATGACTGTCACATAATACAGGGGGCAGGCAAATGGGGGGTACATTTGTCAGACAAAATCTACTGCTTATTTGAAATTCAGAGAAAGTATTATCTTTTAATTATGCACTTATTAATTATACAATTCAACTGTATTTAAACAAACTAGCAACAGTATAAAGGACAGTGATAGCTAAATAGGCCAAATATCTTCTTCACAAACTTTCTGTCACCTATCACTTGGTTGGTACACATGGTTTGATAAAATCCAGGATGAAAAAAATGTTATTGTAAGCACATGTGTGACGGACACACAATATGAGTGCATGGATGGATTTGTAAGCACTTTACAGTTTTGACAAGACAAATGCAGTTGTTGTTTAATAAAGAGAGAGAAAATAGATGATAGTTTTACAACTCAAACAAAAATAGTCACAACTCACAAGACAACAAAAAGTTAAAGGGACAGTCAACACGAAAATTGTTATGGTTTACAAAGATAGATAACGCCTTTACTACCCATTCCCCAGTATTGCACAACCAACATTGTTATAGTAATACATTTTATAACATTTAAAGCTTTTAATTTGTGCTTGTTTCTAAGCCAATACAGACGGCTGTCACATGCTTTTTTATTAGCTTTTCAGAACAATAGGCTGCTAGTTCATGTGAGCCATATAGATAAAATTGTGTGCATGCCTGTGAAGTTATGTACAACACAGCACTAATTGGCTAAAATGTAAGTCAATAGATAATAAACAGTCATGTGATCAGGGAGCTGTCAGAAGAGGCTTAGATACAAGGTGATCACAGAGGTAAAAAGCAACAGGAAACCCCAACATTTTCTTATAGTATTTGGATATAATCTACAATTTTAAACAACTTTCTAATTTACTTCTACTATCAAATGTGCTTTATTCCCTTGTTATCCTTTGCTGAAGGAACAGCATTGCACTACTGACAGGAAGCTGAACACATCTAGTTAGCCAATCACAAGTGACAAATGTGCGTAGGCACCAATCAGCAGCTAGCTCCCACTAGTGTATATGTGCATATTCTTTTTCAACAAGGGATACCAAGAGAACGAAGCACATTTGAAAATAGAAGTGAATTTAAAAGTGTCTTAAGATGACCTTCTCTATCTGAATCAAGCAGACTTTCCTATCCCAACCGTGTTGGTTATACAAAACTGGGGAGTGGGTGATAAAGGAATTATCTATCTTTTTAATAAATAACATTTTTGGAGTTGACTGTCCCTTTAATGGGCCACTCAATATTACTGTAATTATATATATATATATATATATATATATATATATATATATATATATATATATATATATCTCACATCTCTGTAAATATCAATTCAACCAAGAAAATCCTTTATAAAAAAAAAAAAAGTTAAAAAAGTATGATTGAAACCAAGCCCATGCCAAATGGATATACTGTGTATTTATATATATATATATATATATATATATATATATATATATATATATATATAGGCTACTGTTACATGACATTATTTTACAACTAGTCTTACTGTAAGCATATGTCAGTATGTACATTGTATTGCAGACCCATGCTCTATGTAAAGTGTAAATACAGCAGTCAGTGGCTGCAGTACACGAGTGTGTGTTGTGCACATATAATGCGCGTCCGCGAGTGGCTATATACAAGTATGTCTCTCTATAAATAATTATTATATAAAATACACATTTCATTAGCAGGCACGACCCCATCACACTTACACTCAGCCCCTCACTCAATGCGAACCGGTCCCGCTCTGCTATAGACCCCAAAGCTTGGATCTCCCTCCTCTCAATTCTCGCGGGATTTTTTCGAGTTTACCACAAAACCTGAAACAAAAGAGCACTACCGTAATGCCACTTATACCATTGCTTGTTTCTTATATTCGAGAAAATGTATTTATGCATTTAATTTTCAACAAAGTAGAAACATTTTTAAATGCCTTATTTGAGGACAGTGATAGCTAAATGTTTGACACATACCATCCTATGATTACTGAACTGTCTGTTTCTGTCATTGTATGTACCTTCATGTGTTATATATGTATTTTCTGTTGCTGTAGGTGATGATTTTAATGGTTTACTTAAAAAGAAACAATGTAAACCTTTGTAAATAAAATATAAACTGTTTTCTAATACGATGTATAAACTTTAAATACACATGTAACATATGTTTTATTGCTGTATGCTCATGAGAGCACCTCTTAAATATAAACTGTTTTACAAAAATATGTATATATTGTGCACACATACACAAACATAAACCAAAAAAAGAGTGTGCAACAGGATAATGTTCTCAGACAGGTAACCAGTCCTCCTGTGATCGCTGCCAGAGACCAAAATGGGCTGGTGTAATGTGTAATTTAACAGTAAACCACTGCTAAAAAAAACTCTATTTCTCTATTCAACCATTGTTAATTCCTCTATGAAAATACTAAAAATGTTTATTTTTATACTAAAAATAATCCCTTTAGTACCCATTTCCTAGTTTTGCATAACAGTTATATTAATATGCTTTTTACCTCTGTGATTATCTTGTATCTAATCCTCTGCAAACTGCCCCCTTATTTCAGTTATTTTGACATACTTGCATTTTAGCCAATCAGTGCTGACTCCTAGGTAACTCCATGTGCAGTGTTATCTACATGACACTCATGAACTAACACCCTCTAGTGGTCAAAATGCATTCATATAAGAGGTGGCCTTCAAGGGCTAAGAAATTAGCATATGAACCCCCAAGGTTTAGCTTTCAACTAAGAGAACAAAGTAAAACTGGTGATAAAAGTAAACTGAAAAGTTGTTTAAAATTGTATACCCTATCTGAATCATGAAAGTTTATTTTGGACTCGACTGTCCCTTTAAGTCAAGGCATACAAGCAATATAGATTAATAAAAATAGTTACAGTACAATACAGATATTAATATAAAGCTCAAGGCTTAGATTTGGACATTATGCCAACCAATCAATTAGCCCTCTGAATTACTCATGAGGCCACTTTTGGACTCCTGAAATTGTAAGAGAATTATAGCTGCAAAATGGACCCTGAAACACTTATGGGTCCCTTATGTTAAAGGGATAGGAAAGTCAAAATTAAACCAGCATGATTCAGATAGAGCATGCAATTTTAAGACACTTTTAAATTCACTTCTACTTTAAAATCTGCTTAAAGGGCCACTGTAAGTAAATATTTTCTATGCCTGTTACTAACTAACTACCCCAAATACGCTTTTTATCAATAGCATTTCATTAACATATCTCTACCGTATATCAGAAATCTTGTCTGTAAATTTAATTGTTTTCCAAACCCACTCCGTGGGTATCCTTTGCTCTGTACCAATCCGTTTACAATACCTAGGTTTCAAAATGGCGCTTTAAGCACAAAGTTATTGGTTTAAGTATTTTGAACATGCAGTGCTGAAAATAGTGGGCAGGATAACGTGACATCATCGGCGAATAAAAGATATAACTTTTAGAACGTTATGAAACTTCGTTTTGGAGAAAATATAGGTCAGTAGGTTTTAATTAATGTTTATTAACTTTAATATGTTAGTTGTTTAGCTTAAAAATTATAACAGAAAGTAATCCTTTAATTTTCTTGATATCTCTCAAAAAGAATACGCACATATCCAACACTAGTGAGAGCTAGTTGCTAATTGGTGCCTGCATACATTTGTCTTTTTTGATTGGCTAACTACATGTGTTCAGCTAGTTGCCAGCAGTACAATGCTGTTCCTTCAGCAAAGGGTAACAAGATAATGAAGCACATTTGATAATAGAAGTCAATTGGAAAGTTATTTAAAATTGTATGTTCTATCTAAATCATGAAAAAAAAAATTTTTGGACCTTATTAATCAAATAATACAAATAATTATGTGCAATTGCATTATAGGTCACTCTTGGGCTTGCAGACACAACATTACTATCAGCCTAATAAAGAAAATAAAGAAAACAGTACATAGTATATAACATACATAATGTGTATTTGGAATACTTTTACTTGGTATTAAAGGGACAGTCTAGTCCAAAAAAAAACTTTCATGATTCAGATAGGGCATGTAATTTTAAACAATTTTCCAATTTACTTTTATCACCAATTTTTATTTGTTCTCTTGGTATTCTTAGTTGAAAGCTTAACCTAGGAGGTTCATATGCTGATTTCTTAGACCTTGAAGGCCGCCTCTTAAGAATGCATTTTAACAGGTTTTTCACCACTAGAGGGTGTTAGTTCATGTTTTTCATATAGATAACACTGTGCTCGTGCACGTGAAGTTACCTGGGAGCCATCACTGATTGGCTAAACTGCAAGTCTGTCAAAAGAACTGAAATAAAGGGGCAGTCTGCAGAGGCTTAGATACAAGATAATCACAGAGGTAAAACATATAGAAATATAATTGTGTTGGTTATGCAAAACTAGCGAATGGGTAAACAAGGGATTATCTATCTTTTAAAACAATAACAATTCTGGTGTAGACTGTCCCTTTAAGGGCCATTATTGGTATAAAGGTACCTGAAAAACAGGGGACCACTCTTGGGTCCCATATTGGGATACTCCAAATTGGTTTTAACTTTGCATTTAGAAGTGACAATAAATAAATTATAAATGAACATTGTATTGAATATTGCACAAGGCAGCCGACACACATTTTTATTTTTTATCCTGGCTACTTAGGGCAAGATCTATCATGAAGCTAATGCCACGATCGGTTGGTTTAAATCTCTGCTTCATAAACTCTCTTGCCAATTTGGAGATGGCGGATGGACCGAGGTGATAGACATGTCCTACTCTCATGCAATTGGTTGTGTGAGGTTAGGGGGCGGAGTTGCACAAGCATTCGCCTATGCAATGTTAAATATGGGGAACAAATGAGCTCCGCAATCAGCGATCAAGTGCGGACAAGTTCACAACATGTGAATTCTGACAGGTCTCAGACTGATAAATCTCGCCCTTAGTGTAAGCTTACCATACTATAGAAGCAATCTTAAAGGGACAGTCAACTCCAAAATTGACCTATGTGAAGTTGGCACCCCATGTTTGTAAAAACTGAATAAAAATATACCATTCGTTTGTGCTGCGTTTGTGCTGATTTGTGCCGCAAAAACCAACGTTTGTGCCGGTTTGGTTTAGGAGATATTGCACATTATTTTTTTATGAAACCCCGCCCACTTTGCACCCCATGTTATGCAATTTTAAAAACAAATATACCATTTGTTTGTGCTGCGTTTGTGCTGGTTTGTGCCGCAAAAACAAATGTTTGTGCCGATTTGGTTTCGGAGATATAGCGCATTATATTTGCTGAAACTCTGCCCACTTTGCACCCCATGTTATGCAATTTTAAAAACAAATATACCATTTGTTTGTGCTGCGTTTGTGCTGGTTTGTGCCGCAAAAACAAATGTTTGTGCCGGTTTGGTTTCAGAGATATAGCGCATTATATTTGCTGAAACTCCGCCCACTTTGCACCCCATGTTATGCAATTTTAAAAACAAATATACCATTTGTTTGTGCTGCGTTTGTGCTGATTTGTGCAGCAAAAATGAACGTTTGTGCTGTTTTGGTTTCGGAGATATAGCGCATTATTTTTTATGAAACCCCGCCCACTTTGCACCCCATGTTATTCAATTTTAAAAACAAATATACCATTCGTTTGTGCTGCGTTTGTGCTGATTTGTGCCGCAAAAATGAATGTTTGTGCCGGTTTGGTTTCGGAGATATAGCGCATTATATTTGCTGAAACTCCGCCTACTTTGCACCCCATATTATGCAATTTTAAAAACAAATATACCATTGGTTTGTGCTGCGTTTGTGCTGATTTGTGCCCCAAAAACGAACGTTTGTGCCATTTTGGTTTCGGAGATAAAGCGCGTTATTTTTATGAACCCCGCCCACTTTGCACCCCATGTTATGCAATTTTAAAAACAAATATACCATTTGTTTGTGCTGCGTTTGTGCTGGTTTGTGCCGCAAAAATGAACGTTTGTGCCGGTTTGGTTTCGGAGATATAGCGCATTATATTTGCTGAAACTCCGCCCACTTTGCACCCCATGTTATGCAATTTTAAAAACAAATATACCATTTGTTTGTGCTGCGTTTGTGCTGGTTTGTGCCGCAAAAACAAATGTTTGTGCCGGTTTGGTTTCGGAGATATAGCGCATTATATTTGCTGAAACTCCGCCCACTTTGCACCCCATGTTATGCAATTTTAAAAACAAATATACCATTTGTTTGTGCTGCGTTTGTGCTGGTTTGTGCCGCAAAAACGAACGTTTGTGCCGGTTTGGTTTCGGAGATATAGCGCATTATATTTGCTGAAACTCCGCCCACTTTGCACCCCATGTTATGCAATTTTAAAAACAAATATACCATTGGTTTGTGCTGCGTTTGTGCTGATTTGTGCCACAAAAACTAACGTTTGTGCTGTTTTGGTTTCGTAAATATAGCGCATTATTTTTTATGAACCCCGCCCACTTTGCACCCCATGTTATTCGATTTTAAAAACAAATATACCATTTGTTTGTGCTACGTTTGTGCTGGTTTGTGCCGCAAAAACGAACGTTTGTGCCGGTTTGGTTTCGGAGATATAGCGCATTATATTTGCTGAAACTCCGCCCACTTTGCACCCCATGTTATTCGATTTTAAAAACAAATATACCATTTGTTTGTGCTACATTTGTGCTGGTTTGTGCCGCAAAAACGAACGTTTGTGCCGGTTTGGTTTCGGAGATATAGCGCATTATATTTGCTGAAACTCCGCCCACTTTGCACCCTATGTTATTCGATTTTAAAAACAAATATACCATTCGTTTGTGCTGCGTTTGTGCTGATTTGTGCCGCAAAAACTAACGTTTGTGCCGGTTTGGTTTAGGAGATATTGCGCATTATTTTTTAATGAAACCCCGCAGCGCTTTTAAGCGCTTGTTAAATCTAAGCAAGTTAATATTGGGCTGTCTGTGGTTAACATGACATTACAGGTGATTAATATGGCAACAAAGAGGTTAAATTGGCTAAAGGAGGTTTATTAGGCCTAATGGGGTTGAAGTAGAGGGCTTTACTGCAATTTAATTGAAAATTTCCTTTTTCAATTAAGTAGTGGGTTTCTACTTATTCACTTTGCAGTTAATATTAACTTGCTTAGATTTAACAAGCGCTTAAAAGCGCTGCGGGGTTTCATTAAAAAATAATGCACAATATCTCCTAAACCAAACCGGCACAAACGTTAGTTTTTGCGGCACAAATCAGCACAAACGCAGCACAAACGAATGGTATATTTGTTTTTAAAATTGAATAACATGGGGTGTAAAGTGGGCGGAGTTTCAGCAAATATAATGCGCTATATCTCCGATACCAAACCGGCACAAACATTCGTTTTTGCGGCACAAATCAGCACAAACGCAGCACAAACAAATGGTATATTTGTTTTTAAAATTGCATAACATGGGGTGCAAAGTGGGCTGAGTTTTCGCAAATATAATGCGCTATATCTCCGAAACCAAACCGGAACAAACATTCGTTTTTGTGGCACAAATCAGCACAAACGCAGCACAAACAAATGGTATATTTGTTTTTAAAATTGAATAACATGGGGTGCAAAGTGGGCGGGGTTTCATAAAAAAAAAGCGCTATATCTCCGAAACCAAAACAGCACAAACGTTTGTTTTTGCAGCACAAATCAGCACAAACGCAGCACAAACAAATGGTATATTTGTTTTTAAAATTGCATAACATGGGGTGCAAAGTGGGCGGAGTTTCAGCAAATATAATGCGCTATATCTCCAAAACCAAACCGGCACAAACATTTGTTTTTGTGGCACAAATCAGCACAAACGCAGCACAAACGAATGGTATATTTGTTTTTAAAATTGAATAACATGGGGTGCAAAGTGGGCGGGGTTTCATAAAAATAATGCGCTATATCTCCGAAACCAAAACAGCACAAACGTTCGTTTTTGCAGCACAAATCAGCACAAACGCAGCACAAACAAATGGTATATTTGTTTTTAAAATTGCATAACATGGGGTGCAAAGTGGGCGGAGTTTCAGCAAATATAATGCGCTATATCTCCGAAACCAAACCGGCACAAATGTTCGTTTTTGCGGCACAACCCAGCACAAACGCAGCACAAACAAATGGTATATTTGTTTTTAAAATTGCATAACATGGGGTGCAAAGTGGGCGGGGTTTCATAAAAAAATAATGTGCAATATCTCCTAAACCAAACCGGCACAAACGTTGGTTTTTGTGGCACAAATCAGCACAAACGCAGCACAAACGAATGGTATATTTTAATTCAGTTTTTACAAACATGGGGTGCCAACTTCACATAGGTCCAAAATTGTTATTTAAAAAGATAGATAATATTTAAAAAGATAGATAAAATATAGATAAACTTGTTGTTTAAAAAGATAGATAATCCCTTTATTACCCATTACCCAGTTTTGCATAACCAACACAGTTATATTAATACACTTTTTACCTCTGTGATTACCTTGTATCTAAGCATTTTCTGACAGCCCCCTGATATCATGACTTTTTTTTTATTATCTATTGAATTGCATTTTAGCCAATTAGTGCTGTGTTGTGCACAACTTCACAGGAGAGAGCACAATGTTATCTATATGGCCCACATGAACTAACAGTCTCCTGTTGTGAAAAGCAAATAAAAAAGCATGTGATAAGAGGCTGTCTGAAGTGGCTTAGAAACAGGCAGAAATTTAGAGGTTTGAATATTGTATATTAATATAATAATCTTGGTTTTCTAAATCGGGGGAATGGGTAGTAAAGGCATTATCTTTCTTTCTAAACAATAACAATTTTGGTGCTGACTATCCCTTTAAAGGTGCACAAATGTAAAAATGAACCTTTCATAGATCAGATAGAGCATGCCATTTTTAAAAGGCTTTTTAATTTGCTTCTATTGTTAAATTTGCTTCAATTTCTTGGAATCCTTTGTTGAAAAGCATACCTAGAAAGGCTCTGGACAGCAATACTCTACTGTAAGACAGCTAGTAATTGGTGGTTACACACATATGTCTTTTTTATTAGCTCACCAGATATGCTCAACTAGTTGTTTATCCCTCTGCATGGGTTAAACACTGAGTTATAGGCAAAAAAAAAAACGTGCAATAATATACTAACACTTTAGAGCATTTTCTGTTTGCACTTTTATGTTCCTTTCATGTTACTTTGAAAACAAGATTATATTTCCATGATTAAGACATTTAAACAAAAAAAAAAATGTCTAGTTTTGTTAAAGGGCCACTAAACCCAAAATCTTTCTTTCATGATTCAGATAGAGAATACAAATTTAAACAACATTACAATTTACTTCTATTATTTATTTTGCTTAATTTTTTAGATATCCTTAGTTGAAGAAAAAGCAATGCACATGGGTGAGCCAATCACACGAGGCTTCTATGTGCAGCAACCAATCAGCAGCTACTGAGCATATCTAGATATGCTTTTCAGCAAAGAATATCAAGAGAATAAAACAAATGAGATAAAATAAGTAAATTAGAAAGATGTTTAAAATTGCATTCTCTTTCTAAATCATGAAAGAAAAAATGTGGGTATCATGTCCCTTTAAATTTAAACACTTTCTCTTGGTATGTGGCTTTAAAAGCGAGCACGTCTTGAGCATTATGTGGCAATAGTGTTTGCAACAATGTTACAAATATAGTTCTCAAGTCATGTGCACACTCCTGAGCCTACCTCAGTACTACACTATCATGCAAAGGTGCTACGTTTCATCAAACACCAAGACAAGGAGGTAAATTAGGACCACTAAATACAGTGCAACAGCATAATCAATAATTGCAAAAGTGCTTCGTTTGAATTTAGAATGAGTAGTAGATTTTTTTCTGACAAATATCAGTTAGTTTTATTTCCCTTCCTCCTGCATCATGTGACAGCGGCCAGCCAATCACAAAATGCATATATGTAAATTATGTGAATCCTGCACATGCTCAGTAGCTGCTGGTACCTCAGAAAGTGTGCATATAAAAAAAGATTATGCATATTTAGATAATGGATGTGAATTGGAAAGTTGTTTAAAATTGTGTGCTCTGTCTGAATCATGAAAGTTTAATTTTGACTTTAGTGGTCTTTTTTTTTTTAATAAATCTAGATTTTTTTTAAATTGTAATCTATAAATTATTAAAGTTTAGTTTTATCTTTTATTCCTATTTAAAATATTTTCCTTTGTTGCATCTAAAATTGAATATTGTAATACATTCTTTCCATTTTTTTAAATAGAGAAAAACAAATATGTTCCTATCCTGAAGATTAAATATGTTTGTGTTTATACTTGTGGGGTGTGTCACTGTTCACCAATTAATAAGGGCTTAAAGGGACATGAAACCCCAAATTTTTTTCTCTTATTATATCGAAAGAGCTTGTAATTTTAAACAACTTTCTAATTTACTTATATTCTCTAATTTGCTTCATTCTCTTGATATCCTTTGCTGAAAAGCATATCTAGATTGTCTCTAGCTGCTGATTGGTGGCTACACATAGTTTCCTTGTGTGATTGGCTCACCCATGTGCATTTATATTTCTTCAACAAATGATATCTAAAGAATAAAGCAAATTAGATTTAAAAAAGTAAATTGGAATGTTGTTTAAAATTGCATTCTCTATCTGAATCATGAAACAAAAAATTGGGGTTTAATGTCCCTTTAATTACAGGGGTCTCAGAAGTCTCAGTTGAGTCCAGGCAAACACATCTAGGGGGCCCATGTGACCTGCAATTAGTCCGGGCCCACAGATTTATGGGCACATCTGCCCGTCCAATCAGTAGTGTTGTTGCTACAGGAGGGCCTTGGCTACACCCACTTGGATGGATTTGCTTTTACAAATATGGTGACAGCCTTTGTCCTGAGGCTCAGTAAGGTCTTGTTATACCCAGTAGAGCTGTGATAGTTTCCTTATCAGCTAATGAGCTTTTATCCCAATGACCCATTTAAAAAATGTTTTCCATTCAAAAATATTTTATGTTTAAATTGTGCTCTTTCATATGCATGATAGAAATGTGTTGAACTATGATAACGTAAGTTATGGGATGGGCACATTTTTTGCAACATTAAAAAAAAAATTAAATGAATGTTAACACATTTGTTTGTTCGTTTCGAATGTTTGTACAACATTCTAACATTTGTTTAATTTAATAGTATTTCTAGTGCTATCTTTACATGTAATATTGGAATTATGCAATATTTTAATTAGAAAAACTTGAATCAATATATTTGAAATGGTAGTTCTAATGCTCTCTATAAAGTATATTAAATAACTACAAACAGCACAAAGAGAACAGATGAGAAAGTTCAACCTATCATGTTATAACTTATATAGGGATATGCTACCTGGTAAAGTATTCTGCAAAAAAACTATGAAAAGAGAGAAGGCTGTACCGGTATAAGGTGCAGACACAAAGACCAGGACAACCTAAGCCGGCAATGAAGTCCAGTTTCACAGCAGTATAAAGCACCATTCAAAGCCACAGCAGTTGTAAATCCACATATGAATGTAAATGAATGAAATGATGAATGAAAAGCGTCAATTATAATGAATGTTAAAGTGATGGTAAACTCTCCCCTTTTTAAAATCAGATCTGGAATGTAAGCGCTATTTTAGATGGAGTTTAATTCATTAGCTGTAATGAAGATGCAGTATAACATGCTTTTTAATATAGATATGAAATTCAAATACTGCATGCTACTCCGCCCACTTCAAATGTAAAATTTTCTGTGAGCTAACAGATTGAATTGTTGTCCAATCAGCGCTCTCCCCATATGGCACTTTTGTTGTAGCTAGAGCATTGATTGGAAAGTAATTCAATCATTTAGCTGACACGAAAATTGACTTTTGAAGTGGGTGGTGTAACGTGGGATATTTGAATTTCATATCTATATTAATAACTAAGTTATAGCGCATCTTCATTGCACATGATGACTAAAACCCCATCTAAAATAGCGCTTACATTCCAGATCTGATTTTAAAAAGGGGAGAGTTTACCATCACTTTAATGATGATTAGTGAAGATAATGAATGTATGAAGCGGCACAGCAGTGATAATAACAAAGCAGTCACCAGTGAAGATGAAAAGTGAATCACTTAGGCCAGCTTGGAGCACATAAACATATTCAGCATTCCTGTATTCATAAAAAATCTAGACGCCTAGTGTGGGGTATCCACATGAGATGAGAGAGTGTGAGTGAGGGCGAGTGTAAAGGGTATTCAGACATCCATATGAAATGATCGATAGTTCGATAACCCCCGGATAACAATCATACAGGTGACCAGTCCCAATGCTACTCACTACTCCTCCACACTTCAGCTATCTGTACGTCGAGTACGTGTCATAAAGCAGGCACAAAAGCTCTGTGCTGCGAGTAAGGAGTGAAACGCGCAGAAGGACGCGTCGGTGTGAAGCGTCTTGTCCGTGGGATCCCCCCACCTCTTTTGGATCAGCTTCATGACACATACTCGACGTAGAGATAGCCGAAGTGTGGAGGAGTAGTGAGTAGTATTGGGACTGGTCACCTGTGTGATTGTTATCCGAGGGTTATCGAGTTTGGTATGAACTATCGATCATTTCATATGGATGTCTGAATACCCTTTACACTCGCCCTCACTCACACTCTCTCATGTGGATACCCCACACTAGGCTGTTTGTATGTTTGTTAACTGCTTTATGAATTTTTGATTAAATTGCAACTATATGATATTTATTGGTATTTCATTTATTTAAGGTGATTGCTTGTTGTCCTGGTCTTTGTAGCTGCACCTTATACCGGTACAGCCTTCTCTCTTTTTATATTAAATAACTGTTCCTGCCAACAGAAACCACAACCCAATACAGAGGGCTGATCATGTTGGGAGAGAATTCTTATTATGCTATGTGTCTTAATTATTTACACAAAGTCCTTATCTTCTTTATTATTTTTCACTCAAAGGCCAGAACTTAGGGCTCGATTATCAAAAACTCTCCACCAAGGAGAGAAATCACACAAAAAAAATTGGGATTTTTGTAATCTTATATTGTAATACAGAAGTCTTTCCTTAAAGGGACAGTCTAGTCAAAATTAAACTTTAATGATTCAGATAGGGCATGCAGTTTTAAACAACTCTCCAATTTACTTTTATCATCAAATGTGCTTTGTTCTCTTGGTATTCTCTGTTAAAGCCTCCTACTGGGAACAATATTTTATCTATTTACACGTTTTGTTGTAACCAGAGCTATTTCAAATGAGAAAATAAAGGTGAAGGAGCTATTTGAAAACAATGTAATTACACTCCATTAGGTAAAATGAATAATTGAGAACACACAGGCCCTCAGAGCATATGTGTGTATGCCACTGAAAAACAGTAAAATAACTTTTACTAGAAGCATTTTTGCTAATGGAAGCCCATTGTAAACGGCATGATTATGTACAACTGAGTCCCAGGAGTCTAATGGTTGTTGCGGATAATACACAGAAAAAGTTAGATTTATTCAGAACAGGGATATCAAACTAAATAAACAAAAAAACAAGAACTGCAATAAGTTTTGAAATATTCTCTTTTATGGACTGATGTTAAAAGATTCTTATGCTTGGACATACATTATAGTGCAGACTTCACAGGGTCTGAGCTCACTGAATGTAATAAGAAAAAGGGCGGAACCTAAAACCCAGAGAGATGAGAGAGGCCTCCCATAAAGCTCTCAGCTCAGATGTAATTATCTAAAATGATCCTTCAGCACTGCAAGATCTGTCACAAGATTCTAGATCGGCAGATTTTGCTATACTTCTCTAAGGGGCGTACCCTGCATTTCTGTATGTGAAAGGGAGACAAGCTCAGTGCATTATGACAATGCATTACATCAGAGTTTTGTTACAATTACACTGTGTGTTTTATATTACTTTACACTTCAGGATTAAGTTCTTTCAGTATTATTACATTTAAAGGGACACTGTACCCAAAAAAATTATTTCGTGATTCAGATTGAGTATGAAATTTTAAGCAACTTTCTAATTTACTCCTATTATCAAATTTTCTTCATTCTCTTGGTATCTTTATTTGAAATGCAAGAATGTAAGTTTAGATGCCGGCCCATTTTTGGTGAACAACCTGGGTTGTACTTGCTGATTGGTGGATAAATTCATCCACCAATAAAAAAGTGCTGTCCAGAGTACTGAAACCAAAAAAAAGCTTAGATGCTTCTTTTTCAAATAATGATAGCAAGAGAACGAAGAAAAATTGATAATAGGAGTAAATTCGAAAGTTGCTTAAAATTGCATGCTCTTTTTGAATTACAAAAGAAAAAATTTGGGTACAGTGTCCCTTTAAGCTTTGCACTTTCTATATTGTATTTTAATGCATTTAGATCCTGCAGTGATTTTATAAATTCTGATTATGTTTTGAAAGTTTCTTTGTTACTTTAACAAATAAGGATTCTACTTTGTATATTTCTGTGTATCTTTTACACATTTCATTGCACTTTGTATTTGTTTTATGTAAAATAAAACAGACAGCTTCAGAAAGTGGGAGGGACAGGGGAGTTTTCAAGGTATGTCTAAATATCTCTCACAATTCTCATTAAATGCTCTAAGTAGTTTACACAAGCTGATCTCATTGATTTATCTTGCCAGCTGTATGCAGGTGAAGTTTGCTCAAAATCCAAAATACACTAATTTAACTGACAGAAAAGTAATGTATACTAATCTTGAGGCAAATGCAAGTTAAATTGTAATGAAAACATTTATTTTTTTATTTGCTGCAAAGAGTTTATATCAGTGCCAGGTAGTTCACAGTTTACTTCACTCTCCACTATGAGATTCTGTATCCTAGAGTGCCTCATTACTTTCTATGGAAGACATCTCTCTCGAAGCTCAGCCCCTGTGATGTCTGCACTATAATTTCTCTCCAAAACTGAGAATCTGATCATCAGGTCCCATATAAAGTAATAAAGTTATCTGTGATATAGAATCTCACAGGTTGAAGTTAAAGGGACATGCAACACAAAATGTTTTTCATGATTCAGATAGAACATAAAATTTTAGACAACGTTCTGATTTACTTTTAATATCACATTTGCTTCATTCTCTTGGTTTTCTTTGTTGAAGGAGCAGCACTACTGGGAGCTAGCTGAACACATCTGGTGAGCCAATGACAAGAGGCATATTTGTGCAGTCTCCAATCAGCAGCTAGCTTACAGTAGTGTATTGCTGCTTCTGAGCCTACCAAGGTATGTTTTTCAACAAAGGCTACCAAAAGAACGAAGCAAAATAGATAAAAGAAGTAAACAAGAATGTTTTTTAAAATTGTATGCTCTATCTAACATTTTGGGTTTCATGTCCCTTTAACGGGGGAGCACCTGATGGTGATATATATTCTCTGAATGTAGCAAATACAAATTAAACTGAAATTTAAACAATACACATAAATATACAAAGTATGATTCTAATTGGTTAAAGTTACACAGAAACGGTCAGAGCATAATCAGAATGAGTAAAAACACAATCCTAAATACACTGCTGTATACAGAATTAAAATGCACTAAAATGCAAAATAGAAAGTGCAAAGCTTAAATGTAATAGTACTTAAAAAACATAATTTGAAGTGTAAAGTAATATAAAATACAAAGCACTTCATGTAGTGCTACATTGCCCTGGACGTGTCTCTCCCTCAAATACAGAATTCGAGGGAAAGTCCCTTAGAGAAGTATAGCAAAATCTGCATTTTAAGAATCTTGTGAGGGACCTCACAGAGTTGGAAGATCATTTTAGAACATGTCACCTGAGCGGAGAGCTTTAGAACATCGGGCCCTTTAAAGGATAAGATTGCTTTTATGTCATAATGGCTCCAACACAGATCAACAACTATTACTTGTGTGCTGAAACACAACTTGACCTGCTCAACACTTGAGCGTATTGTATATGATGATTTATTGCAACCTGCTACTGATAGTGACAGTTCTGCAACATTACAACTTGCACAACAAGTAGAGTGTCCCATAAGATCTAGACATAAATGTGTACCTAAAACTGTCACTTTATTAGCAAAATTTGCAGTGTTTTGTTGTTTCAGGATGCTCCAGTGATACACCTATTAAAAAGCCTCCTGAGTATGTTGATCTTGTCGGATGTGCTCTAGCCATTTCTTGACAGAAGCTCCTGGATTGATATGACATTTTTGTGAAGCATGTTACAAGTTTTATTAGTATACACTCCAGCCTTTCTGTGGGAATAAAAAAAACCTGCTAAATTTCAGTGGTAGATTACAGTAAAAGGAGAAAAAATAAATACAGGTGGCCCTCGTTTTACAACGGTTCAATTTACACCGTTTCAGAATAACAACCTTTTTTCCCAGTCATGTGACTGTTATTGAAAAGCATTGAGAAGCAGTGCATTTATTAAAATAGCCAGTAGGTGGAGCTGTCCGCTTGTTTTGCAGCAAAGTCAAGCAAGCTGAAATTAATCAGTTTAACCAGACCTGAGCTATCGAGCAGATTTCAAAGGAACAAGATCTTCCTGTCTATAAATCAGTCCAGATTGGAATGCATAGAAAGAACTGTTTGCAGAAAAATGCAAGTGAAGTCTGTGTTGTGTGATTATTTTATTAGGTTTATAATGCTGTTTAGCAAATGTTTTTGTTCATTTAACTTAGTTTAATTATATATTCTGTGTTGTGTGATTATTTTATTAGGTTCATAATGCTGTTTAGCATTTAAAGTCTTCATTTCAAAGCTTTAAAAATAATGTATTAGGTGTTACTTATGACAATTTTGAGAGGGGCCTGGAACCTATCTCCCTCACTTCCCATTGACTTACATTATAAACTGGGTTTCAATTTACAACCGTTTCGATTTAGAACCATTCCTTCTGGAACCTAACCCCGGCGTAAACTGAGGGCTATCTGTACTGTAAAGTACATTGAGGTTTATTTATTTTACTATTCTTAATAAAAGGAGCATTAAAAACTTCTTGCATAAAAGTTGTGCTCTATCTCACACTCCTTAGAAAAGTCAAAAAGCAAATCTTGTAACCTAGGTTTTCAAAATGCTGCAAGCTGCCGTATTGATTTGCAGGTTACAGAGTTTACTTTTTGGCATCCTGGGGAGTGTAGGACAAGCCCAAGTTTTAAACAAAAAAGAGGTGTTTAAACATTTTGAGCTAAATTCTGAGAGGTGCGTTAACAGTTACACACAAGCGAAAAAAGGTTTATTGTGGGTGTTTGTGCGTATTGGGTTTATAGCTTGTATTACAAGTAAAGTAAACACGTTCACTTGAATGCAATCGTGATTTACTCTAGAACACCCTAATAGGCCACATTTTTAGAATATCTAAACTGGAGCACAGGTCAAATAATAATCTGATTAGTTATTTTATCTGCTCTCATTCAAAATAATCTGGAAAACCTTACCTGTTGGGGGGGACTGAGAACAGGTTTGAAAACCAGTGCACTAGAATGATTACCGCATCCTCAGAGCGAAACAAAAAAGTGGCATTAACTTATGAATAAATAGAACATATACTGTTATGTGAAAAACATCGAAATATGAAATATTCATATTTTCATGTTGGGTTAGCGCACTTGAGAATATGCGATCGGGTTTGCGCACGAGTAGGGTGTTAGGTTTTACCCTCTGCAAGGGGGTCAAATACTTTTATGAGGTCCTGCTCAGGAGCTCGAGGGAACTACTGGTCCCGAGCAGGAAACAGTCAGTGAGCATGCAATTTAAAAAAAAAAATTAATTAACTTCTATCTGAATCATAAAATAAAAATTTGGGGTTTCATGTCCCTTTAAGTACAACCTTGTAACAGCTATAGCTTTTACTAATACATGTATATTGCAAAAATAATTCTATTCAAAACTATTCCAATTTTGGCTGGAATGCCCCTTTAAATAGCTAAAAGAGGCAACTCACACATCCGTATTTATGTTCAATATTGGATACAGATGAGTTTTTAATGGGCTTAAAATAATTAATAGCTTTATTCAGCAGAGATATATTTTTTCTATTATTGTTTTCTCAAAAACGTACTACTTATTTGGTTGCGATTTCTTTTTTACAGACACAATTAGTAAATATCAGGATAAAAATATATTAAAGGGACACTCAGGCTTTATTAAATTTTCATGATTCAGATACAGAATGTAATTTTAAACAACTTTCCAATTTACTTCCATTAAAAAAAATGTGCACAGTCTTTTATATTTACACTTTTTTTGAGTCACCAGCTCCTACTGAGCATGTGCAAGAACTCAGACTATACGTATATGCATTTGTGATTGGCTGATTGCTATCACATGGTACAGGGGGAGTGGAAATATACATAACTTTAAAATGTGTTAGAAAAGAATCTACTACTCATTTGAAATTCTGAGTAAATGCTATTGTATTGTCTTGTTATATTGCATTTGTTGATTATGCAAATCTGCTGTGTTTACTGGTCCTTTAAATACTGTAAAATTTGAGCAACTTTCTACAAACTTTATAAACATAATGCAAAAATAAATATATACTTTGCATATACATTCCTTTAAAACACAACAAATATGTTTTTTCTTTTATTCTCTTATTATATCTTTAGTGTTTTCACTTCTTTGTGTCCTTTTGCCAAGAAATATGTCTCAGCGGACTCCTTGCGACTTGCTTTAGGTTTTACCGTCCTCACATCCTGAAACCTCTTCAAAAGTCGGTCTCGTAAAATCTTGCTTTCACTGCCATCCCAGATTTTGCAAAGAAAAGTTCCACCAGCGCACAAAACCTTTTCAGAGAAGTCCAGAAGACAAAGGCACATGGAGACAAGACTCTGATGATCTAATTCTCGAATCCCACTGGCATTTGGAGCCATATCGCTTAAGATGACATCTGCCTTCCCAGACGGAAGAAGACTCATTATTTTATTATGGGTGTGTACATCTGTAATGTCGGAATTTGAGAGAAAAACTGCTCCGTCCAATGGAGAGATGTGAAGAAGATCCACTCCAAGTACAAAACCAGCACTAACTCTAGGACCTAAAAAGTATGATAAAAAAAGACGTTGTAAGGATCAGTGTTTAAAACATATAAGAGACAAAGAAACATTAATGTGATCTAATAAAGAGATGTCAAAGAACACAATAAAAAACATACTTTCCATAGTTTTTATATAGGTATAATGAAGAGCCTGCAGCCAATCAAATGCTGATACTGCAGTACCCGTGGGGGAGGGAACACAAATACAGGGAGTGGAAACGACTGTAATCAGTAATAGTTTAGACGTAGGACACATAGAGACAGTGATATTGTTAAAGGGACTTAAAAATATTTATTAAACGTTTATCTTCGTCCAGCAGTGCTCTAAGTAATACTGTGACGTACATAAACATCCATGTGCTTTCATCCGCATTTGACTGCTGTCACTGTTGACAGCCTAGAAGTACTGTTGCTGGGTGACACTGAAAAGGCAAGGAACCAATAATATAGGCAGCTGTCTATCCTCCATCTTTGACCAATGCACCCGATTGAGGAGGTCAAGAAACTCCACCCTAGAGGAGCTGCCCCCATCCTCAAAGATTTTTGTCACTTAGAGGTACACATCAGATACTACAAGGAAGTCCTTGGCAAAAAAAATAATAATATTAATTTCTTAATACTGTAACTAAATAGCTAGTTGAAACGGTCACCCACCGAAAGCTATTTTTATGCCAAAAAATATATAGTTTTCATTGGAAAATATAAAAAAACGCTCTATTTCTGTTTAAACTGAGGGATGGCAAAAATGTTAAATATTCCTTGGTACTTGGGCCAAAATTTTAACAAAACACTCAGCTCAATTTGAGTTAGTTTTCTTTGAAGAAAAAAAAATCAGCTATTATGCTATACGCAGTTACCCACCTCCACCTAATGCATTTACTTTCTCAACTGCCACCTGACTCCACGCTCCCGGAGCAGCCCCACAGTCAATAACGCGATGCCCTGGCAGCAAGATATTGTGCTTTGTGTCAATCTCCAATAGTTTGAACGCACTACGGCAGCGGTAGTTTTGTGTCTGTGCTGCCTTCACAAAAGGGTCACTCAGCTGTCTTGACAGCCATCTCTGCTCGGCTCCTGTTTTGGCCTTGTCCAGCGGCAGATTTATATGGAAATGGCGACAGAGAGCCAGTGAACTTCTATGTA
This sequence comes from Bombina bombina, assembly GCF_027579735.1. NCBI lineage: Eukaryota > Metazoa > Chordata > Amphibia > Anura > Bombinatoridae > Bombina > Bombina bombina. The sequence goes on along the minus strand of NC_069509.1, from coordinate 147,568,129 downwards.
AGACTCTACAGACAGTTAGCTTTGCCATTACTGGAAAAAAAATAATAATAATTATCATTGTTTGGGAAAACAAAACTCTTAAATAATTACCTTAAAACTCTTAAATTAGTGGAGACATCAGAATCTCTCCACCAATATAATCAATGTAGATCTTCTTTTATACAAAATGACCTGACAAAAATGTCTCTACGCTTTTAATTATTGCTTTAAAATATTTTTTTTTGTATAATTATATATATATATATATATATATATATATATATATATATATATATATATATATATATATATATATAAATCCAGATCTGAGTGTGCTGCACTTTAACACTAATACATCCGGGCACAAAAATCGCCAAATACTGCTGCCTGCGGTCATAACATATTTTTGCCCATGCCTTATTATATATATATATATATATATATATATATATATATATATATATATACACATACATATATATACAGTTTACAGTATGTATATATGTGTGTGTGTGTTTGTGTTATTTATAATATTATATATATATATATACACATACGCTGACACATACAAGCAGTGTACTTTATTTACAGTGTAAAACCAAGTTTACTGCTTAAAAAGACAGGAAACACAATTTGTTTTCTTTCATGATTTAGAAAGAGTATACAATTTTAAACATCTTTCCAATTTACTTCTATTATAAAATGTGCTTCATTCTCTTGTTATCCTTTGTTGAAAAGCATATTGCAATAGGCTCAGTAGCTGCTATTTCTTCAACAAAGGGTATCCAAAAGAATGAAGCAAATTAGATAACAGAAGTAAATCAGAATGTTGTTAAAAATTGTATTCTCTTTCTGAATCATGAAAGAAAAAAATTGGGTTTCATATAATTACCTTTAACCTATAGTGTTGAAGTCTGGCTATTTAGCAATGTTTTAGCTTTGAGAGGCTTCTTTTTTATTTCAAAGCTCCAAGAATCCTAAAGAATATGTATTTTAAAAAAAAACACGTTTAACATATATTTTTAGGTAAACTAATGCTGTATGGGTGAGAAATGAATTCTAAACAGATAGTGGAAATCTATTTAATAAAAATGTAGTAAAGCATGCAGCTTGCTGTAAACCGTCTTATATACTAGATATTCTAGTTAAAAATAAAGCTCTTTTTTAATAAGTTATTTTGTTATTATTACAGTAACCTTAACATTTAAACACTCACCGGGTCACAGTAAAACAAGCTACCAGATATACATTTACAGTTGTGTCCCTCTCCAGTGGCACATAAATATGTTGTCATTATAAGCCTGTGTCCCTACGATGCAACCACCGCCATCTTGCATATGGGCAAACAACTTTATCCACTGTTTATGTGGTGTCGCATTGAGAAACAAGTTATTGCAAACTACATTCACCACAATAAAATGAACTACATATGTTGTCTATGCCCTTCAAATATTATTCTATTACTAATTAAAGTCAAAGCTAACCTCGTAAGAAGTGTGAAGGTGATGCCCAAATTCAACATGGATACTGAATTACATGAAGTGCAGGTCATGTGACTAGTTCTGTATCTTCCCGGGTAATATGCACATGTGCTGATGTTGTAGTGAGAGATCAGGCGCTTCCTGTATGACAGCTGCACCATAGACAAGCATAAGGGTAAGGTTAAAAGAATATGCTCATAAAAAATAAAAACTTGGTGGATCATTATGATTTCAGAGGACTGTCAACATTTATAATTATTGCCTGTTCAGTGCCAAAGTAAAATAATTTTATGACTTTATTTTAAATAGCATAATCTTATGCTCTTTAAATGTAATAAAATGTAAATTTATTCAATATTTCCATTGCATTGGTGCTTACACTACAGCATTTTCTATTTATTTATAGATTGTTAGAACTAAAAGTGCTAAACTATACTACAATAATAATTTTATATATATTACATACAGTGTGCTGTTTAATGCAATTTATTTTTAAAATCCTTTTATTTTTTTTCTTTTATACAGTTTTTGTTCAAAGTTGCACTTTTAAAGCTAATAAATTTGGATAGGATTAAAAAAATACTCTGAAATAATCAATTTGTTCCCAATAATTCAATTTACCTGCTGGAGTGTATTAAATTGTTTACAAATTGATCCTTTACCTTCATATCGGCATCTGAAATAGATGATTTTGGCTGTGGAATCCCTACCTGTACTGAAAGTTTCTATACTTATAGGGACAGTCTAGTAAAAATTAAAGTTTCATGATTCAGATAAGACATTGAATTTTAAACAATTTTCCAATTAACTTTTTTTTTTTCTCCAAAATTTTTTGTTGTTTATTCACGCTACAATATACACAAACATGAGTGACAAATCAATATAGTTTGTAATATGACATTATTAGCATAGTATTTGATGTGCCATGAGTTGCAGATAGTCCATAGATGGATGAGGAGAGTTTCCATAATTTTACTTTTATCACTAAATTTGCTTTGTTCTCTCTGTATTCTTTGTTGAAAGCTAAACCTAGGTAGTCTCATATGCTAATTTCTAAGCCCTTGAAGGCCATGTGTGCTATATATAACGTTGTGCTCACTTCAGTGGAATTATTTATAAGTCAGTACTGATTGTCTAAAATGCAAGTCTGTCAAAATAACTGAGCTAAGGGGACAGTCTGCAGAGACTAAGATACATGGTAATTGCAGAGGTGAAAAGCATATTACTATAACTTTGTGGGTTATGCAAAACTGGGGAATGGGTAATAAAGGGATTATCTTTTTTTTTTTTTTTTTAAAAACAATAACAATTCTGGCAAAACAATAGAATGCCCACAGCATAATGTCTTAAAACCTTTCTTTATTTAGAACACAGACATAAAATAAAATGCAACTTTTCGAGTTATTCCTGCATCATACAAATTCTGGAGTAGACTGTCCCTTTAAGTATAAACTATAGAAAAGCTTTGTAAACATAGCCAACAGAAGAGATTACACTTTCAATGGTAGTTAGGATAGATAAACCATAACATTTTAATTTTGAATTGTTTTAAGTATTTACATTTTAAAGTATTTATCAATTTAAATCCACTTTCCAATTTACTTCTGTTGTCTAATTTGCTTCATTCATTTGGTAGCCTTTGTTGATAAGCTCTGAACTTATTTTAGTGCCAACCTCTCTGTGAGTAACCATTTTGGATTTTGCATATATATATTTTTATATGAGACTGTATCACGCTATGTGGCGCCATATAGTTTGCGTAACCCTGTTCTAAAGTAACTAAAGCGTATTATTATTATTATATCAAATGCATATCTAAATAGTTCTGAAAAACACTGTATGAAACCAACCAAGCATAAATTATATTGTCATGATGTTTTTGTGTTCATATGCAGTCGAAATATGGTGACTTTTTAAAATTATTATTTTCACTACAGTGAACTCGTTATGTTTACATCAAAGTTACTCACCTTGGTCCTGGTTGTTCAACCACAGAAAATTTTGCTGGGCATGAAGAAACGAGGGTTTGGTGCTGGTCTTTGGAATGGTTTCGGTGGGAAAGTCCAAACTGGGGAGGCAATAGAAGCGGCAGCCAGAAGGTATAAGGAACATACCTGCGTATATTTTTTTTATTTATTCATTTTTTTTTATTAAAGGGACACTGAACCCAATTTTTTTCTTTCATGATTCAGATAGAGCATGCAATTTTAAGCAACTTTCTAATTTACTCCTATTATCAATTTTTCTTCGTTCAGTTGCTATCTTTATTTGAAAAAGAAGGCATCTAAGCTTCTTTTTTGGTTCAGAACTCTGGAGAGCACTTTTTTATTGGTGGATTAATGTATCCACCAATCTGGAAGAATAACCCAGGTTGTTCACCAAAATGGGCCGGCATCTAAACTTACATTTTTGCATTTCAAATAAAGATACCAAGAGAATGAAGAAAATTTGATAATAGGAATAAATTAGAAAGTTGCTTAAAATTGCATGCTCTATCTGAATCACGAAAGAAAAAATGTGGGTTCAGTGCCCCTTTAAAGAAAAAGTTAGAATAGACAAAGCATATAATAAATTGTCAGTTAAAACGTTATAAGGATTAAATATAGGTATGGGACTAATAAATTGCTCTGTTCTGGGCATATCAAATAGTCCAGCCTCAGTGTCTTAAAGGGATAGTAAAGTCCAAATTAAACTTTCATGACTCAGATAGGGCATGCAATTTTAAACAACTTTCTAATTTACTTTTATCAAATTTGCTCTGTTCTCTTGTTGTTCTTATTTGAAAGCTAAACATAGGTAGGCTCATATGCTAATTTCTAAGCCCTTGAAGGCCGCCTCTGCATTTGACAATTTTTCACCACTAGAGGGCGTTAGTTCATGTGTTTCATAAAGATAACACTGTGCTCATGTACGTGAAGTTATTTAAGAGTCAGCACTAATTGCCTGAAATGCAATTTTGTCAAAAGATCTGAGATAAGGAGGCAGTCAGCAGAAGCTTAGATACAAGGTAATTAGAGGTAAAAAGTATATTTCTATAACAGTGTTGGTTATGCAATAAAGGGATTAGCTATCTTTTTAAACAGCAACATTTTTGGTGTTTACTATCCCTTTAACTGTTCCATACATACATTAGAAAAAGTTCCTTTCTGCTAGATATGATCTGAAAATAGTAAGTCCAGCAATCAAGTCCATTGAATATTACCTTGTGTCTTCAAAGATAACATTTGCTATGTATAAAATGTACAACAAACCTCCCCCCCTGACCCCGTTTAATAAATGGTTTGCATATTTCCAACTAAGACACTTCATTTTACACAATCCCCCCAAAGTTCATTTGATAAGAGCACTGACCTCTTTTGATAATCTCTGTATTTCTCCAGATGTAACCAGGAATCAAGTATCCTACATACTTACCTGGGGGACAGAACTAAATATCACCTTAGATGACAATCAATGGAGCAAGATATTTTCTAGCACAAAAAAATTGCCAATATAATCTTTCAATAGTAGCAATGAATTATAACATTCTGTCTAGGGGGTATCTCTCTCTACATAGGCTGCACAATATATTCCCTACAGCAGGGGTCAGCAACCTTGGGCCCCCAGATGTTTTGGAACTACATTTCCCATGATGCTGAGACACGGTTTAGGCTGTCTGAGCACAATGGGAAATGTAGTACTAAAACATCTGGGGGCCCAAGGTTGCTGACCCCTGCCCTACAGCATCTGATAGTGCTGGAGACATTATAGAGAAGTTGGTACATATCTCATATATATAGTAATATTGCCCCGCTATTTAACCATATTGGGACAATATTTCCAGGTGTATTAATAAGACTTTAGGAGTTTATATCCCTTTAAACCCAATAGTGATACGTTTAAAACGACTACACACCTATTAGTTGTTCCTACCATAAATGGCTCTTTTGATGCACGTTTAAAGGGATATGAAACCCATTTTTTTTCTTTCATGATTCGGACAGAGCATGCCATTTTAAACAACATTCTAAACTTTTATATATCCCTTTTAATTGTGCAAAAAGATTAATTCCTAGGTGGTGAAAAAGATTACAAGTTCCCACATTTGAGCAATGGGTACGTGAAGTGGATTACATTTTGTAGGTTGGGAAAGTTTTACTATAGTTTTGTAGGTTGGAAAAGTTTTACTATAGTTTTGTAGGTAAACAAGATTTTTGATTAATCCCTTCACACCAATAGGACGTTCCATGCCATCCCCACAGCGCTGGGCTTTAACGCCGTTAGAACAACATGGAATGTCCTACCATATACGGCATCCTGCAGCAAGAATCGTGCTGGAGGGCGTGCCTAGCAGCGTAGACAGTCCCCCATGGATCCCATCCCGTCTTTTTATTTTTTACTAACACTATAGTACTGGCACAAAGGGGTTAATGTTGTCTTAATGTTGGGAACAGCATGTGTTTAACCTCTGATTTGCTGCTGACTTATATTTTGGATATCTGCCTTCTTGTACCATGTTATTGGAAAAATCATTAAAACATATTTATCTAAAAAAAATGTACAACAAAAAAATAATATAAAATACAATGGAGCTACTGCAGAAATTTAAAGAAAAAAGGGACTGTATCACCTCTGCAGTTTCATTCCCATTTGAATATCTTTGCAATGTACGTCTTCCCAAATATATTATCTCTGATATACCTATGGTTCAATAATGTCCTGTTCAAATTATTATTTTTAAATCTTTTAATTAATTGTTTAAATTTTCGTTTTGCAGAGAGTTATGGGAAGAAAGTGGACTAACGGTAGACAAACTACAGAAAATTGGGCAGATTAAATTTGAATTTGTTGGTAGCACTGAGATTTTGGATGTGCATGTATTCCGCGCCGATGACTTTTGTGGAGAACCCACTGAAAGTGAAGGTATGAACAATACATTTTAACAATCAGAGAAATCATTGGTAGTATGTGAGGTTGTCTATAGCTGTCCATTTTATATTTATTTTTGTGATCGCCATATATCCTAAAGCTCTAGAACATTGTTTCTCAACCGCGGTCCTCATTTTCCCCCCAACAGGCCAGGTTTTCATTATAGCTGCCAGTGCACAGGTGAAATAATCGGCTAATGGGTGAGAGCAGGTTAGTAACCATGGTTACTGATCAGCTGATTATTTCACCTGTGCACAGGTTCAGCTATAATGAAAACCTGGCCTGTTGGGGGTACTTGAGGACTGCAGTTCAGAAACGCAGCTCTAGAATATTAAATATTTGAGATAGATATATACACTTTTTTTTTTTTTCTCCTTAGAAATGCGTCCGCAATGGTTTGAACTGGACAATATACCGTTCGATGGAATGTGGCCTGATGATGTACTTTGGATACCGCTTTTGCTTCAAAATAAAAAGTTCCTGGGATACTTTAAATTCCAAGGTCATGACACCATTTTGGACTACACGTTAAAAGAAGTGGAAGACATCTGAAATGTTACCAGTTTTTTAATTTCACTAGTTTTATACAGCTCTTATGTTGCACTTGCAACAAGTCTGCCCCATTTTTGTGTTTCATATTGAAAATCCTTTTTTCATTTTAAAAAGAAAAAAAAAAATCTAGTTCTTGGGGGAAAAAAATTATACACTTGTGGTGGTTTGTGCTCTCAATGTTCATTTATAGGTTTGTTACCCAGTTTCTGCTTGGTCACCAGGTTTTTACAGAATTACATTTTTAGATTTTGAATTTAAGCATTGGTTCCCATATACGGTTAAGTTACTAGATCATATGCTAAAATTAAAGTCAATATTAAAGGGACATGAAAACAAAAAAAATATTTCTTCTGTAATTAAAAAGGTTTCCAATTTACTTCTGCTATTGAATTTGCTTTGTTCTAATAGTATTCTTTGTTGAAATGATACCCAGGTAGGTACTATCCACATGTATGGAGCACTATATAGCAGGAAAAAGTGCTGCCAGCTAGTGCTCTTGCAATTGTTTAATAAGTGCTGCAGACACGTGCACACTCTTGTGTTTACTTCCCTGATTTTCAACAAAGAATATCAAGAAAAGAAAGAAAATGTGATAAGAACTAAATTGGAAAGTTGTTTAAATTTGCAAGCACTATCAGAATCATGAAAGAAAAAAGAAACAGGCTTCATGTTTCCTTTAGAGGGACATTATACACTAGTATTTTCTTTGCATACATGTTTTGTAGATGATCTATTTCTATAGCCCATAAAGTTTTTTTTTTTTTTTTTTAAATGGATAGTTTTGCTTATTTTTTTAAATAACATTGCTCTGATTTTCAGACTCCTAACCAAGCCCCAAAGTTTTATGAGAATACCGTCAGATACCTACTCCAGCTTGCTCCTGTTTGTGTAAAGGGTCTTTTCGTATGCAAAAGAAGGGAGGGGGGAGGGTCTTATTTCCCGCTTGCAGTGGGCTTTCCAGCTACCTTTACAACAGAGCTAAACTGAGAGCTTCTAAGTAAGTTATTAAACAGTTTTATACTGGATTTTTATATCAGTATCTGTGCATCTTATTCTTTATAGTAGTGTCTATTACATGCAGTTATATGAAAATGAGTGTATACTGTCCCTTTAAGCTAATATTAAATTGTTTTGATGTTTGACAATTTATTATCAATAAAAAACCTATGGTGTTTTGAAAAGTTTAAATAATAAATATTCTGCTGAAAATCTAAAATACACTATAAGACTGTTGTGCAAGGAGTAACACTTTACAGTTCAGTGGTAGATTTATGCAAATGCAACCACCACGAAGCCGAGGGCAGCGACATTGAAACTGAGTCTTGTCATCTTGTTGAAATAATCTATCTTCACTAACTTTTTCTAGCAAAACACGCTCACAAAATATCAGTTACAGTGTAAAGTGTTGTCAGTTGAATGTCATTATGATGAAGTAGCGGAGTATTTTCAGTGTAATACTTTGCAATACTATACAAATTTTCGGTTATTTATAAAAACATGTTAGTTAAAGGGACAGTCTTCTCCAGAATTGTTATTGTGTAAAAAGATACATAATCCCTTTATTACCCATTCCCCAGTTTTTTATAACCTACACTGTTACATTAATACACTTTTTTTACCTCTGTGATTAGCTTGTATCTAAATTACTGTAGACTGCCCCTTATTTCAGTTCTTTTGACAGACTTGCATTTTAGCTAATCAGTGCTAACTCATAGGTAAATACACAGGAGTGAGCGCAATGTTATCTATATGGAACACATGAATTAGCACTGTCTAGCTTTTAAACAATTGTCCAAATGCACTGAGATAAAAGGCGGCCTTCAAGGGCTTAGAAGTTAGCATTTGAGGCTACCTAGGTTTAGCTTTCAACAAAGAATACCAAGGGAACAAAGCAAATTTGATGATAAAAGTAAATTGGAAAATTGTTTAAAATTGCATTCCCTATCGGAATCATGAAAGGTTAATTTTGACAAGACTGTCCCTTTAATGATCTTTAGTAGTTATATGTAGAGATGAGAAGCTATACCATTGTCAATGTAAATCAATAACAGTCATGGGCCAGAAAGTACACAGGTAATATCAATCAGACTTATTGTCCACTGCTAATAAAATCACATCATGCAACTCAGTCAGGGCCGTATTATGGCCTAGGCCAACAAGGCCAGTGCCTAGGGCAGCAGATTGGGGGGGCAGCACATCTGTCCTATCCTCTCTCTAAAAGCCAGCACACAGTACAGTGAGCAATAAAGTGCAGGCTTTTACAGAGAAGACGAGGCACGTGCGCTGATTAAGGTCACTCTTCACAAGCAGTGCTCCTTTAAACCGTTGCTTCATTTAGACCCGCCAGCATTTTTGCAGTGGAAGCGTTCTTGGTGAGACATTTCTTTCCCTCCCTTTTCTCCAATTCTTTTCTCTCCCTTCTCTCAAGGAGAAAATAGTAACCGATGCATGCAATTCAACCCACTTGTATGCAAGTGTTTTGCTATCCCACGTTTGCGGTAGCAATAAACAGCCACTTGTAATGGCTGGTTATTTATCGTGCGCCCGCAAACAGGCAAATTTTGCGGGCACGCAATAAATTCATGCTCCATTATTGGGTGATATAAAGCAACCCCAAAAACACTTTTTCCTAAGGTAAGTAAAGTTTTTTTTTTTTATTTATTTAAATCAAGTTTTTAGGTTTCCCCAGGTTGATTAATTTTGTATGGATTTGAGAGAGGAATCTAAGAAAGCAATTGGAGCAGCTTGGAAAATATTTTGAAGGAATGTTCATTATAATAGCAGCGATTCTGCCAAATCAAGAGACATCCAAGTTAACCGGGACAAAACTTCAGTTTGTTATTTTTTTAGTAGAATATTATCAGCAAATAAAGAACGCTTGCAATCCAAATGGCCTCTTTGAATACTTTCAACTTGTCCCACGCTTTCTAGAGTAGCCAAAATGCAAATGCCGCAAATCAAAGAGCTGGTTTTGGCAATTTGCAGCGTTTTGATAACCTAGGTTACTGATTTTGTGTTTTTGCTTCTCTAGAGAGGGTGGGAGAAAGTTACTTTTTTACCCAAAAGCAAGAAGTGTTTAATATCCCTTTAAAAAGATAGGGGAAGTGATAAATAGGTGTAAACCCCGCCCACAGTTTTTTTATTTTTGAAACAAGTGTCTTGTGAAGAGCGAACCAACATCTCTTCAGTTTTTAAATCCACATTTCTCTGGTCGAGGCTGCCTTTCATTTCCAATGCCTAAGCAAATAGAAACCTGTTATTTAGGGCAACTTGGAGTAAATTAAAGGGACATGAAACTTAAAATTTTTCTTTCATGATTCAGATAGAGCATAACATTTTAAACAACTTTTCAGTTTACTTTTGCTATCAACTTTGTTTCATTCTCTTGGTATCCTTATTGAAGTAGCAGCAATGCAATACTGGAAGTTTGCTAAACATATCGGTAAGGCAATGACAAGGAGCATAAAATTGCAGCCACCAATCAGCAGCTAGCTCACAGCTCCCAAGCCAACCTAGGTATGCTTTTCAACAAAGGATACTAAGAGAATTAAGTAAATTAGAAAGTAAAAAAAAAAAATGTTTTTATTTAACAAAAGCTATCATGGGGTTAAGTACAAAGTATTTGTCTATAAGACTGTATCAAAGATAATAATCAGAAGTTTTATAATGTTTTTGTTCCCCATATTTATCTGCATCATTCCCCAGTTTTGCATAACCAAAACTGTTATATTACTATACTTTTTACCTCTGAGATTACCTTGTATCTAAGCCTCTGCAGACTGCCCCCTTATTTCCGTTCCGTTGACAGACCTGTATTTTAGCCAATCATTGCTCACTCCTAGGTAACTTCACGTACGTGAGCTCATTGTTATCTATATGACAAACATGAACTAACTCCCTCTAGTGGTAAAAACCTGCAAAATGCTTTCAGATTAGAGGCAGCCTTCAAGGTCTAAGAAATTGGCATATAAACCTAGGTTTAGCGTTCAATTAAGAAGAGCAAGAGAAGAAAGCAAAATTGGCGATTCAAGTAATATGAAAAGTTGTTTAAAATTACATGACCTATTTGAATCATGAAAGATTTTTTTGGACTTGACTGTCCCTTTAAGTCAAAATAAAACTGCTGATTCAGATAGAGCAGTAATTTTTAACAACTTTCCAATTTACTTCCATTAACACAGTGCACAGTCTTTGAGCATGTGCAAGAATTCACAGAATATAAGTATATGCAATTGTCATTGGCTGATGGCTGTCACATGATGCAGTAGGAGTGAAAATAGACATAACTGAAATTTGTCAGAAAAAAAAATCTACTCATTTGAAGTTCAGACGAAGGTCGATTTGTCAAGCTGCGGCAGACAGGGGCGGATATACACACCCGTTTCCGCAACAGCTCGCCTCTGGCGGGCTGAATTACCCTGGCAGAATTCAGCATTGCACACGAGCTCTATTTTGCGCTTGCGTGCTATCCCGCCTCCTGCCCGAGCACAGCCAATCACGTGTGGGCAGGAGCTGTCAATCTCCCCGGTCGGACAAGACCAGGGAGACTGAAATTTGCCATCTCTTAGGGTAGGGAAGCAGCTGATGACCGCTGCTTGTTAAATACGGCGTGCAAGTTTTCTTGTGAGAATCGGCAGGCGAAAGCCTGCTGTAGAGGTTGATAAATCGACCCCTAAGTGCTATTGTATTGCCTTTTTATCTTGCATTTGTTGATTAAGCAAATTTACTGTGTTTACTGGTCATTTAAAGGGATATTATACACTAGATTTTTCTTTGCATAAATGTTTTGTAGATGATCCATTTATATAGCCCATCTGGGCATGTTTTTGTAAATTTGTTTGCTTATTTTTAAATAACATTGTGCTGATTTTCAGACTCCTAACCAAGCCCCAAAGTTTTAGATGTATACTCATGTATACAGACTTCAGATTGCCTGTTAGTATAATTGGTCATTTTATATGCAGGAGAGGGTCTGCTCTCAGCCCCTTTCAGTGGGTCTTCCTGCTTAAAGGGACAGTCAACCCACAATTTCAAATAGGTAATTCCTATAAACTTTCTAACGATTATTCATTTGAACTATAACCCAATTTCTATGCCTAAAGCGTTTCTAAGTTTTAGTACTTTTGTTTTGTCTGGCATGCGCAAAACCTGGGAGCGTGTACTGGCGAAAATTACTGTTAGAGCTGCACAACCATGAAGATACTGGTAACGAAATATGGGAGGGGGCAGACGGACATTTTAAACAGCCAGACAAAACAAAAGTAAGTACTAAAACTTAGAAACGCTATAAGCATATAAATTGGGCTATAGTTCAAATGAATAATTGTTATAAAATTTATAGGAATTACCTATTTGAAGTTTTGGGTTGACTGTCCCTTTAACCTCATCAATAGTGCTAAACTGGGAGCTTCTAAGTAAGTTTTTAAAAGCTTTTATACTGGATTTTTATATCAGTATCTGTACATATTATTCTTTATAGTAGTGTCTATTACATGCAGTTAAATAGAAATTGGTGAATACTGTCCCTTTAAGTTTTCAGTGATTAAGCTTGCCATATGTATGCTGGCGAGTTTGTATCAAAATACACAATACATGTACTACACTGATAGAAAAGGATGTATTTAGCTGTAGAATACACGTTAATGTACACTGAAACACTACAATTTGATTTGTGCTAGCTTAAAAAAAAAAAAAATTATCATCAGTGCAGGTGTTTCCTGTTAATTTCACTGTCCCTCTGCTTCATTAAATGGACATGGAAACCACATTTTTTCTTTCATGATTTAGACAGAGCTTGCCATTTTAAACAACGTTCTAATTTTACTTATTAACTAATTTGCTCCTTTTTCTTGATATCCTTTGTTGAAAAGCATATTTAATTAAGCTCAGTAGCTGCACATAGATGCCTCATGTGATTGGCTCACCCATGTGCATTGTTATTTCTTTAACAAAGTATATCTAAAGAATGAAGCAAATTAGATAATAGAAGTAAACTGGAATGTTGTTTGTATTCTCTATCTGAATCATGAAATAAATATTTTGGGTTTTATGTCCCTTTATTTTCTATGGAAGGCAGCTTGCAACGTACAAGAAATTCCCAGTTTAATCCCTTTTTATAGAAGTCAGAGCAGCCTGCCTGATGAGGATCGGTGTGATGATTTTACTCAATGCTGGAGAGTTTCTCCTTTAGCAAATTGGGCCTCAAAGGAAAGTCTCTTGTGTGTACTAAAATCTGCAGTGGATTCCTCTTTTCCAGCATAGAACGTCAGTACTGCCAAGGAAACAACATAAATGGATTCCGTTTATCTTGGTGATTGTGTTGCAATTATAAAGGTAAACAGGAAAATGATGTTTGTCTATACTAAGGTGATTATCTTTACAAAATACAGTGTTACAGAGCTTTGTAACAACCAAAGGAAAGCCAAATGCAGCATAAAACAATCTGATTAGTCTCTTAATAAACAGAACTATACAATGATTTAATTATTATTGCATGGGTGACCATCTTTCACCCTGTTGTGAACTGTAATTAGAAATCTTACACAGAAAACCATTTAGCACTTTTCTACAAGAACTATAGATTCCATATATCTGTGTGAGAGCTGGGGGCGGGGCTTCACAAGCTATTTCCTGTGCCCTCAGCAGATGTCGCATCGCTCACCCTGAATGTGGGCAGACAGGCGTACTGCCTAGGATTCATTGCCCGCCCTCAATATGATAAATGGGACCTATGTGTTACATAGCTTTTTGACATCATTTTATTTAAAGGGACTGTGGAATCAAAACTAAGCTTTCGTGATTTAATTAAAGCTTATAAAAAAGAATTCAACAAGAATTTTATCTTATCAGTTTTACCTGTGCTGCGTGGTGTTCTTTGTTGAAACTTACTGTTTCAACAAAGGCTACCAGGTGATAGAGGTAATATTGATACAGGTACAAATCTCATTTTATATCTATGTACTGTATATATATATTATTTTTTTAATAAAGTTATTACAAATTACAATTTTTCCCTGCCAGTAACTCAATATTATATATATATATATATATATATATATATATATATATATATATATATATATATATATATATATATATATAAACAAAAAACAATATATAAACTTGCTTAAATCACAATATAAGAAATAATCAAAAAACAAAAGCAAATGTGATGGTGCACTAAAAAGGATAAATGTCCCAGGTAATCACGGTGGTAATGATCAGCAAGTGAACCTCAGGGAAAAAAGAAGAAACACATATAGTGAAGTTCTGTGGTTTTGTGGAATTTATAGCAGAACCAGATATGGTACTCATTGTCTACAGCTTCAATATCAAGCTCTAGATATACAGGCACAGGAAGCTCCTAATAGGAGGCAAGGCAAAGAACCATGTTCCAGATCCAAAGAATGAATCAGAAGTGGTTAAAAAGTATAACAATTTATTAAAAACAAGTCACAAGGCATACAAAACGAGACTGTCCCAATCATAGACTACTGAAAGCACAAGACTGTATATCACAGTGCGACGTCACTACGCTCCAACGTACGTTTCGCCAAGCTGTGATTGGCAAAACGTTTGTCGGAGCGTAGTGATGTCACAAAAGGGGCGGAGCCTTGTTCCTTACCGGACTTACACAGCATTCATTGGACATTGTGATATACAGAGTCTTGTGTTTGCAGTAGCGCCTGTATTACAAGTTGAAAGCAAAAAAGTTGGAAAAAACACCCTACTCGCGCGCAAAACTGATCGCATGTTTTCATGTGCGCTAAGCCAACATGAAAATATGAATATTTCACAACCTAATGTTTTTCACATAGCAGAATATGTTCTATTTATTCATAAATGCACACATATACATACATACTTTGGTATTTTGGTACAATTTATATATATATATATATATATATATATATATATATATATATATATATATATATATATATATATATATTTTTATTTAAAAATACATAGAATATATTCTATGTGAAGAACATTGGATTGCGAAATATTTACAGTAAATACACACTATAACACTATTAAATATGAATATTGCATAAATATGCTTTTTTATGTTTTCATCTACTTGACTGCAAAGGGCTCCAATGCACATTATATATATATATATATATATATATATATATATATATATATATATATATATATATATATATATATATATATATATATATATATTTATAGTTTTGTATGCGTTTGTGTATATACAGTATGTCTGTAAATACACATATAAATATACACACACACAAAGTATATATATATATATATATATATATATATATATATATATATATATATATATATATATATATATATATATATATACATACATACATACACACACACTTTCCCCTAACACTTGAGATCTTTCATGTGTCTGAGCCGTTATAACTTTTTTGGGCAATTATTTTTTATTATTAGATATTATGAGTATAAACTATACTTTTAGATACATTTTTGATGTGTTTTGTGACACTTTTT
Organism: Bombina bombina; assembly: GCF_027579735.1. Classification (NCBI taxonomy): domain Eukaryota; kingdom Metazoa; phylum Chordata; class Amphibia; order Anura; family Bombinatoridae; genus Bombina; species Bombina bombina. The sequence continues at coordinate 147,552,713 of NC_069509.1, read as the reverse complement.
TGTTTCGCAAAACAGTTACCCAGAGCTCTGAGGATGTGCTATCCCAATAGGTTTCTTTTGTACAGAAATGTGTGATCTGTAAATTGGTTTGTTTATCCAATGCAAAAAACATAATTTATTCTTACCTGATAAATTATTTTCTTTCTTGGTCGTGAGAGTCCACAAGAACCTTACTCTTGGGAATTACATCACCTGGCCACCAGGAGGAAGCAAAGACACCCCACACCAGGGCTCCCTCCTACTTTCCCTTCCCTTCCTGTAGTGCGTAAAGCCGAGGATAGGAAGAAAGAAGAATAGTAGGGAAAGAGGTACAAACTAAAAATGCTGCCACCAAACAAAAATAGGTGGGTTCTCAAGAAAGAAATTAATTTATCAGGTGAGAATAAATTATGTTTTATTTCTAATGCCTGTGAGAGTCCTGGAGACCTTACTCTTGTGAACCAATACCCAAGCTGAGAAGTACACGAAAAAGGGTGGGACAAAAGAAAAACAAGGCAGGCACCTATTTACAAGGGACAACCACTTGAAGGACATTCCTTCCAAAAGCTGCCTCTGCGGAGGTGAAAATGTCAAAATGATCAAATTTAGTGAAAGTATGCAAAGAAGTCAATGTTGCAGCCTTGTGTATCTGCTCCCCCGAAGCCTCATTCTTGAACCCCCTTGAAGTAGAGACAGAACAAGAAGAATGAGCCATAATTTGTGGATGCAGTTGCTGACCCGCTTCCAAGTAAGCTTTGTGAATCAAACTTCTAAACCAAAATGACAAAGATACAGAAGTAGCCTTCTGACTCTTGCGCCTTCCGGAATACAATACAAACAAACTTTGAGACTGACAAAATTAATTTGTAGCTTATAAATAAAACTTTAATGCCCTGACTACATGTAAATTATGCAACAGTCTCTCCTTAAAAGACTGAGGCTTAGGACACAAAGAACGAACAACCATCTCCTTAATGTTTTCTGAGAAGACTACCTAAGACAAAAAAAAAACCAGACACCGTATGTAACACAGCCTTATCATGATGAAACGCCAAATAAAGGGGGTCACAACACAGCTGACAACTTAGAAACAAGAACAGTACTTTCCATGATAGTAACTTGATGTCCAAGTAATGCATAGGTTCATGTGGAGGAAATTGAAGGACTCTTAAGAACCAAATTAAGACTCCATAGAGGAGAAACCGATCTGATTACAGGTCTGATTTTAACCATAGCCTGAACAAAAGACTGAATATTAGGTATACGGACTAACTACCTGTGAAGTAAAACTGAAAGAGCAGAAATCTGGCCCTTGAGAGAACTGGCTGACAAACCCTTATCAAGACCTTCCTGGAGGAATTGAAGAATACAAGGGATTCTCACAGAATGCCAAGAATAACCTCTTTCAGAACACCAAGAAAGATAAACCTTCCACGACTTATGGTAAATCTTTCTCATAATGGACTTGCAAGCCTGAATTAATGTCTCAATCATAGAGTCAGAGAAGCCTCTCCGAGAAAGAATCAACTGTTCAATCTCCAAGCAGTTAAACTGAGAGATTGCAGATTTTAATAAAAGAATGGACCTTGTGTCAGAAGATCCAGACACTGAGCAAGACGCAACGGAGGGACACTGGACATCCGCACTAGGTCGGCATACGAGGTCCTTCGAGAGCTATCAGAATGACCGAGACATTCTCCTGCTTAACAATTGGAGGAAACATATTGTCATGACCCAGCCTGGAATTGAACCTGGGACCTGTCGTCTCTATTTCTGCTGCTTTCTTCCCAGCCTGTTGTTTTACCACTTTGCCACCAGTTGGCTTGATCACAGGCTAAGAATATTGGGTTTTTCTGTTTGCTGCAACTTTGGCTCTCTGGCTCCACCTGCTTTCCAGCTGAAACAAATTATATAATCAGCAGCCTGCTATATCTGGGAGGTTTGTTTTCAGTTCTGGGCCTTGACATTGATTGTTATACTCTGAAAGACCCCCTGGTCCTGTTTCCTGAGTGAAATACAGATTTGTTGGATTTCCTGGTTCCTGATTTCTGCTTTATTTCCTGACTACTCTTCTGGATATTCCCTTGGCACTGTGTTTCGTTTTTGGACTGATTTCCTGGCAATTGATCTTGCCTAATTCTCTATATCCTAAAGACTGACTCAGGTACTTTTGCTTGCTTGTTACCTGATACTATAGAGTTCCAGTTTGCAGTCTATGCAAGTTTCCTGTTTGTTACTACAGTGTTCCAGTCTACAGCATGTGCAAGTATCCTGTATGTTATTACAAAGCTCTGCATTCCTGCCTGTTATTACACAGTTCCAGTCTACAGCATATGCAAGTATTCTGCCTGTTATTACAAAGCTCTGCATTCCTACCTGTTATTACACAGTTCCAGTCTACAGCATATGCAAGTATTCTGCCTGTTATTACAAAGCTCTGCATTCCTACCTGTTATTACGCAGTTCCAGTCTACAGCATATGCAAGTATCCTGCCTGTTATACAAAGCACTGCATTCCTGCCTGTTATTACACAGTTCCAGTCTACAGCATATGCAAGTATCCTGCCTGTTATACAAAGATCTGCATTCCTGCCTGTTATTACACAGTTCCAGTCTACAGCATATGCAAGTATCCTGCCTGTTATACAAAACACTGCATTCCAGCCTGTTATTACACAGTTCCAGTCTACAGCATATGCAAGTATCCTGCCTGTTATTACAAAGATCTGCATTCCTGTCTGTTATTACACAGTTCCAGTCTACAGCATATGCAAGTATCCTGCCTGTTATACAAAGATCTGCATTCCTGCCTGTTATTACACAGTTCCAGTCTACAGCATATGCAAGTATCCTGCCTGTTATACAAAGCACTGCATTCCTGCCTGTTATTACACAGTTCCAATCTACAGCATATACAAGTATCCTGCCTGTTATACAAAACACTGCATTCCAGCCTGTTATTACACAGTTCCAGTCTACAGCATATGCAAGTATCCTGCCTGTTATTACAAAGATCTGCATTCCTGCCTGTTATTACACAGTTCCAGTCTACAGCATATGCAAGTATCCTGCCTGTTATACAAAGCACTGCATTCCTGCCTGTTATTACACAGTTCCAGTCTACAGCATATGCAAGTATCCTGCCTGTTATTACAAATATCTGCATTCCTGCCTGTTATTACACAGTTCCAGTCTACAGCATATGCAAGTATCCTGCCTGTTATACAAAACACTGCATTCCAGCCTGTTATTACACAGTTCCAGTCTACAGCATATGCAAGTATCCTGCCTGTTATTACAAAGATCTGCATTCCTGTCTGTTATTACACAGTTCCAGTCTACAGCATATGCAAGTATCCTGCCTGTTATACAAAGAGCTGCATTCCTGCCTGTTATTACACAGTTCCAGTCTACAGCATATGCAAGTATCCTGCCTGTTATACAAAGCACTGCATTCCTGCCTGTTATTACACAGTTCCAATCTACAGCATATGCAAGTATCCTGCCTGTTATTACAAAGCCCTGCATTCCAGCCTGTTATTACACAGTTCCAATCTACAGCATATGCAAGTATCCTGCCTGTTATTACAAAGATCTGTATTCCTGCCTAATACTACAGCCTATAGACATTGCCTTATCTAATTGCATATCTCTGCATTGCTAATTATGCTATAAATAAAACCATCACCGTTATTTCCTAACACCTTGTACCTGTTTAATTATGCCAAAAAGGAAAGACACACGCAGACAAAACACAACTTTAACCCCAGAACCTGACACCTCCGCACAACCGCTCCCACCTCCTGAACCTGCTCCCTTGCAGAGTATGACACATATAAACTAGATGGTACCTCCCAGGGGACACTAAGGCATCTATTAGTTCCGCCTGAGGATTTCTCGATCATGACCCATACCTTGGCAGCTTGTGATTCAGATGAAATGCCATTATCTCTCTCTCTGGAAGCCCCCAACTACTGAGTAACTGTCAGGCTCACAAATATGCCTGCAACAAAACAGAGATTGGATTGGACCACAGCCACTGATTTAGCAAAATATATGTAGTTGTAGCAAATTGTGTACAAAGAGCAGTTACATAGGCATTACCCCGGAGTAATGTGTAAAAGCTCAACAGACACAACGTGCATTTGATTTAAGAATAATAGCTCACAGGTAGGTAAGGCTACACAAGCATTAACAGGGTGATAGTGATACAGCAACCTGACTGTGAACTAAATGTCAGAGAAAAAATAGTAAAACAATATAAAGCATGATTCATGCAAAAAATAGAAAAATAAGTAGTGGCCAAATATTACATAAGTAAAGAAGTAATGCGTATTGTAGTACCTGGTAATCTGATGTAAAAGGATTTAGTAAAAACAGTGTTTGAAGGTCAGCTCCGATGAAGCAGTTTAGCTTAGAGTGGAAAGCTGTATGGCGCTCTGCTTGGCGTGCAACGTCACAGAGGCGGCAGATCCGGATTGAGCTGTGTAAAGTTCTGACAGGCACAGTGAATTGTAACAGGCGTGATACTCTGGAGCTGGAGAGCTAATCAGAGTGCAGCTCAGTTAGTAGCAAAATGAACAATACCAAGCAAGGAGGTAACTGGGAGGCTGGTATTTATGGAGATCCTGAAGATTAGTTAAAGGGGCAGTAAGAAAGGCAAAAACCTGACAGGACTCCCCCCCCTAAGAGCAACTCCGGTGCTCAAGAAGTAGGACGGTCAGGGTTGCGTTGATGGAATCTGGAGATGAGTCTAGGAGCTGATATGTTGGATGATGGTTCCCAGGAGTTATGTTCTGAGGAATATCCCTTCCATTTAATCAGGTACTGTAGAATGCCTCTTCGTCTTCTAGAATCCAGGATGTTCTCTACTTCATACTCCATGTTCGGGTCAATAGAGACCGGAGGTAGGGATTGTCCAGTTGGATGATCACGTAGATGTTTATAAGGTTTAAGCAAAGATACATGAAATGTTGGGTGTATCTTGAGCATGGAGGGTAGTGTGAGACGGACAGCATTACAGTTGATGATGCGCTGGATGGGAAACGGACCTATGAACAGAGGTGAGAGTTTCCTTGAGGGTGTACATAAACGTAGATTTTTGGTGGAAAGCCAGACAAGGTCACCAACAGAATAAGCAGGAGGAGGTATATGTTTTCGATCATAATACCTCTTTTGCACAACTTTAGCAGTATCAATGGTTCGTTTGATGGTGGCAAAGTTGGTGACAATGGAGGAAGTGAGATCTGCAATATGTGGGTGATCAGGAATTTTTTCGGGGAGAAATTGAAATTTGGGGTGGAACCCATAATTAATATAGAAAGGAGTCTGTTTGGTAGTGGAATGTACAGTGTTGTTGAAAACAAATTCGGCATAATGAAGGTATTGGGACCAGGTGTTTTGTGCAGTATGACAATAAGAGCGTAGAAACTGTTCCACCCACTGATTGCAGCGCTCAGTTTGCCCGTTAGTCTGTGGATGGTATGAGGAAGATAATCTTTTCTCGATGCAGAACTGTTCGCAGAAGGCAGACCATAGGGCACTGGTAAATTGCGATCCACGATCTGTGAGGATGTTAGAGGGCAAGCCATGTAGTTTAAATACGTTAGTCATTAGTAGTTGTATGGTTTCAGCAGCAGTAGGTAACTTGTGATATGGAATCAGGTGAAGCATTTTGCTGAATAAATCCACTACAACTAGAATTGTTGTGTATTTACTAGAGTTTGGTAAATCCACTATGTAGTCGAGAGCAATGTGCTGCCATGGCTTGTCAGGAGTAGGAATAGATAGTAACAAGCCGTAAGGTGGTCTTTTAATCCTCTTTGTAGTAGTACAAACATAACAGGAGTTAAATTGAATTGTAAGTGAGGACCATGAGATACAAGGGTCATGTTGCCTGAGCCACTCTAAGCCTAAAATTAGAGGGAAATCAGGGGATGTGATTACATCAAACTTAACAAATTCCCTATGGTTACAGGGGGTTGACATGAGAATAGGAATGGTTTCATATAAGACAGGTCCTGAGGACAAAAGTTCACCATCTATACCCCTTAAAGGAACAGGACACAATTTCTTGAGAAGGGGTATTTTATTTATGTTACAGAAATTCACATCCAAGTATGATAGGGCGGCTCCTGAGTCAATAATCCCTTGAACGTTCACTCGTGTTTGGTCCCACTGTAATACAAGAGGCATATTGCAGTAATGGCTAGATTTTAGTACAGTTTTAATAGAACAAGAGGGTGTGTTTTGCTTACCCATTTTCTGACGGGGAAGATTTGGACAGTCTTTTACCCCATGATCATCTGCGGCACAGTACATGCATAAGTTCAGAGACCTACGTCTTAGCTTCTCCTGAGTACTTAGGGGTCCCCGCAAGAAGGCTATATCCATTGGTTCCGGTAGGGATTTAGAATATGTATTGACAGTAGTTGGTGTAGGTTTGTGCCTAGGGTGTAAATCATGGTAGGATCTTTCGTGATGTCTTTCCCTAAGTCTCCTATCAATGCAAATGCTGAGGTCTATGAGCTGTTCTAGGGTTAGAGGTATTTGAGTGCGTGACAACTCATCCTTAATGGCCTCAGAGAGTCCTAGCCTAAATTGGTTACGAAGGGACAAGTTGTTCCACTGGGTATCAGGGGCCCACCTCTTAAATTCTGCTATGTAATCCTCTACCTCTCTTTTCCTCTGCTTTAGGGACCTCATAGCATTTTCAGCAGTTTGTTGTTTGAAGGGGTCCTCATAAATTTGTGCTAAAGCAGAGAAAAAGGAGTCTAGAGAATTAAGGATATCATCATTCTGTTCAAGGAAAGTATTTGCCCATGCTCTGGGCTCAGCTCTGAGATAGGAAATTGTGGTCATAACTTTTACCCTATCGTTGGGGTAAGTGAAAGGCTTAAGGGTAAACAATAGGTAGCATGAGTTTTTAAATTCTCTAAAGACCTTTCTGTCCCCAGAGAAGGGTTCTGGATAGCTGATATGCGGTTCTTGTGGGGGGGGGTTTCCTCTCCACAACATCTTTAATGTACGTTTTTAAGTTGTCATTTTCTAACTTAAGTGTGTTAAGTCCTTCAGTAAGGAGATCAACTTTAGTAGTAAGTGTTTGTATGTGAGATGCCATTTCAGTTGGGTCCATTTTATTTTTTATGGCTTGGTATTTCTGTCAGGCTCACAAATATGCCTGCAACAAAACAGACACAACGTGCATTTGATTTAAGAATAATAGCTCACAGGTAGGTAAGGCTACACAAGCATTAACAGGGTGATAGTGATACAGCAACCTGACTGTGAACTAAATGTCAGAGAAAAAATAGTAAAACAATATAAAGCATGATTCATGCAAAAAATAGAAAAATAAGTAGTGGCCAAATATTACATAAGTAAAGAAGTAATGCGTATTGTAGTACCTGGTAATCTGATGTAAAAGGATTTAGGAAAAACAGTGTTTGAAGGTCAGCTCCGATGAAGCAGTTTAGCTTAGAGTGGAAAGCTGTATGGCGCTCTGCTTGGCGTGTGACGTCACAGAGGCGGCAGATCCGGATTGAGCTGTGTAAAGTTCTGACAGGCACAGTGAATTGTAACAGGCGTGATACTCTGGAGCTGGAGAGCTAATCAGAGTGCAGCTCAGTTAGTAGCAAAATGAACAATACCAAGCAAGGAGGTAACTGGGAGGCTGGTATTTATGGAGATCCTGAAGATTAGTTAAAGGGGCAGTAAGAAAGGCAAAAACCTGACAGTAACTGATCAAATATCTCCTGGTTTAGAGACAATTCCCCTGAGTGTAGCCCATGGTGACTCAGATAATGTGCTTCCCAATTGTCTACCCCTGGAATGTGAATGGCCAAGCTGGTGCATTGATGTACCTCTGCCCAATTCAGGATTCAAGATACTTCCTTTATTGCTAGAGAACTTAGAGTACCCCCTTGATGATTTATGTACACCACCATAGTTATGTTGTCGGATTGAAAATGAAGAAATGGAACTGAGTGAAGCCGGGGCCATACCTTTAAAGCTTTGAAGATTGCTCTGAGCTCCAGCTCCAGCTCCAAATAATGATGCCTCCTGAGGATCCCAAACACACTGAACCCTCAGACAACCCTAAACCACTCCCCATCCCGATAAGCTGGCATTTGTGGTGATTATCTTCCATGTTGGGCGAAGAAATCCCATTCCCTGTGACACCAGGCCTTTAGATGTCCACCAAGAGAGAGACTGTCTGGTGACAGGATCTAAATGAATTACCTGAGACAGGTTGGAGTGATCTCCATTCCACTGACTCAGCATGCAAAGCTGGAGAGATCGTAAATGAAACCATGCAAATGGTATGGCAGCTGATGCTGCTACCATGAGATCCACAACCTCCATTAATTGAGCTACAGAAGGGTAGACAAGTGACTGAAGTTTCTGGAAGGCTGACTGGAGCTTGAGTTTGCGTTGGTCTGTCAGAAAAAGTTTCATTGCCACATAGTCGATAACTCCCAAAAGACACACTCTCGTTTGAGTTGTTAGAGAACTTTTGTCCACGTTGACCTTCCAGCCATGATTGCAAAGAAACAAGAGTAATTTCTCTGTCTGAGTGACTGCTACAATATATCATCCAGGTAAGGAGCCACTACTACTCCCTGAGCCCAAATCACAGAAAGAAGAGCTCCCAGAGCCTTTGTAAATCACCTGGGAGCAGTAGCCAGGCTGAAAGGAAGAGCTGTAAACTGATAGTGTGTGCCTTGAAAAGCAAACCATAGAAACGGATGATGATCCAGATGGATTGGGATGTGTAAATATACATCTTTCAGGTCCACTGTGGACATAAATTGACCCTGAAGTATCAGAAGCAGAATTGATCTGATGGTTTCCGTCTTGAAGGAAGGAACCTTTAAGAACTTGTTGAGAGTCTTTAGATCCAGGATGGGTCTGAAAGTCCCTTCCTTCTTTGGAACAATTTACAGATTTGAATAAAACCCTTTTCCTTTATATGCCAATGGACCTGGGACGATTACACCCATGTCCTCTAGGTCCTGTAGACACCAAAGAAAAGTTGCTCTCTTTTCTGGTCTTTTGGCAATGTGAGACAAGATGAACCTCCCCCTCTAAAGGAAGAGACCTGAAACATATTCGGTAACCCTGGGAGACTATCTCAAAACCCAAGGGGGTCTTGAACAGACCAAGCCCATGCTTCTTGAAAAAGGCTTATGGTCACAACTTTATGCGGATTTGGTCTCAGAGACAGACTTCTTGGTTGGTTTAGGCTTTCTCCAAACTAGATTTGGTCTTCAGGAAGGCTTAGAGAGGGTTCAGTCTTCAGAGAGGAAGAAGATCTCTGACTTTTATTCTGATGAAAGAAACGAAAACGGCCACTGGACTTTCCCTCGGGCCTAGACTTCTTATCCTGAAGCAAGAAAACCCCTTTGCCACCTGTCACAGTAGAAATAATCGAGTCCAATCCCGGACCGAACAGATTCTTACCCTTAAAAGCCAAAGACAATAGCCTGGACTTAGAGACCATGTCAGCTGACCAAAACTTTAGTCAAAGAGCTCTTCTTGACAAAACTCCAAGTGCTATTTTATTAGCATTAATGAGAATAATCTGGATGATAGCATCGCAGATGAGGGAATTTGCTGTTTTTAGGAAATGGATACGATCTTGGATATCCTCTAGAGGGGATTCGACTGACACTTGATCTGATAATGAATAACACCAAAATGCTGCAGCCTCAGCCACCACAGCAATGTTTACAGTGGGCTGAAACAATAGACTCCCCCTGTAAAAAGGCCTTCCTATGGTAACCCTCTAGTTTTCTATCCATCGGATCCCTGAAGGAAGAACTGTCCTCTAGAGGAATAGTAGGCTGCTTGGCTAAAGTAGATATAGCACTGTCGACTTAAGGAATAGTCCACCATAATTTCCAATTTCCTTCTGGAACAAGGAAGAGCTTATCCCATTCCTTAGAAATAATTTCTGACACTAATGATGGGACAGGAAAAAATTCAGGGACCCTGGACTTAGGTCTCAAAAAAGTTCTTAAAACATCCTTAAGTAAGGATCGGAGATGATCCATGTTAAACTGGAAAGTAATCTCCTCTGGTTCTTTTTCAGATCCAGAGGAAGACTCCTCTGAGGAAATCTCACCATCTGAGCTGCAAGAGGAATTTGCAGCATCTAAAACCTGTGCTAAGCAGGAACTGCAAAGCTGCGCTGGAGGACAGATTGTTACCAACTTACAAATTAAACAACATTTGTCTACAGGTATAATAATGTCTGAGGGGCTACACACAGCTATGAGCAAATGTAAATAAGTCCCCTTAAGGAATTACCGTACAACCTGCAGTTATGTAGAAAGGAGGCAGGAGTGTGGCCGGACACTCTCCTGTGGCGGGAAAAAAGTTACTGCTTCCTTGCGCACAGGAGAAGAGAGTACACAGATTCTCCTGCAGTCCAAAATGTCACTGCTTCCTCAGCGCTCCAGAATGATTTAAATGTGACTGGAGCAATGAGGTACTGGAGACAGGCAAGTCTGGGAGGATTTAAAAGGGCCAGACCCCTAAAATGTTCCCCAGTAAAATAAAATATAACACTGCTAAATATCACCACATATTTGACCCCCTAATCACACAGAGTAACTTCAGGACATGTAGTTACATATAGTGGCTCAAAAGAACCTACTTCAATTGCCCTTTGCACAAACCTGTGGATAGTGCACAAACCTACAGACTGACAAAAATTGCCATAAAATGTCAGTCTGGCAAGGGGTGTGGCTTGCAGGCCAATGATATTAACTAAATATCATCCAGCTTTAGGGATCTTATGGGATTAGATACTTACCCACCTTTCAGACCTTTTCACTGCCCAGCATCAATTTAAATCCAATCTGCAGTGAAGTTCTTTCCTGAACTGTAATTAACAGTGTAGGACCTTGATGGGAGAATACATACACATGGCCAGAACAGGAGGGGGGCAAAGGCACTGCCCTGTGACACCTGTGGCCTGCTTGTGACTAAGACTGGAGAAGAGAATTACACTGTACCAGCCATAATCTCCTGAATCCCTCTCTTCTAGGAACTATCCGCTGAGGGAAAACTTGATTGAAGAAAACTATATTTCTAACACCTCTATCCTTGCCCTCTTCTTGATGAGTTGAAGGGGGAAGTAGGAGGGATACTTTAAACTCTGGTGTAGGGAGTCCTTACCTCCTCCTGGTGGTCAGGTGATGTAATTACCAAGAGTAAAGTCTTGTGGACTCTCACCACCATTAGAAAGTGTTTCTTTACTGCTGTAACACAATAATATGTTTTATTAAAAAAAACTGATCTGTAGTATATCATTATACTATAATATAATAATGTTATAATATACTGTATACCATTACAGAATCATAACCTTGTATTCCATAATAAATGTTTAAAGTGATGATAAATTGAAGCGTTTAACAAACAGTAGGATTTTACCATCACTAAAATCAAGAGGAGTTTCATTGATTAAACGTGTACAAAAGTGTGCTATACTCACCCTTTCTGTGCCGTAGCACAGCACTAAATTCAGGCAGCTCTGGCCTCCCACGGCACAATGCTCTTCTACCAATGAGGTGCCACTTGCACCTCTGAACCAATAGCGGTGCGTGTCAACCGACAGGTTTCTGTATGCACGCAACGCTATTGGTACAGAGGTGCAAATGTCACCTCATTGAAAAAGATTGTTGTTCCACGGAGCCGCTGAATTTAGCACTGTGCAATGGCACAGAAAGAGTGAGTTTAGCACCCTTTTGTACACATTTGATCAATTAAACTCCCCTTTGATTGTCAGTGATGGTAAAGCCTAGCGTATGTTAAACGCTTGGATTTACCATCACTTTAACATTCACTGCTAAACATTAGACAGAATAAAATAGAAAGACAATTCACTTTGTTGCAATTTAACATATATTTTATTAAATATATTTTATGTATTTCTTAGAAATATATTTTTATATAAACATTAATATTTTATTAGATCTCTTATAGACATTTGACAGTATAATTTCTTTGGAATGTATTATTTTATATTGTCCATTCTTATAATCACTTCTGTTATCAAAAGTAAAAAAAAAAATATATGACATTATCTAAAAAAAACATAAGAAAATAATATACTAGTCAGCAACATTTAACTGCTGTACCAGACATTTTATCTACAAAAACAGGATGTCTTCAATAAAGCAGTATTATGAACTGATCTCAAAATAACACTATTTTTTTTTGCAGAAAATATTAACACTGAAAATCAGCAGCTTTGTAAAAGGCACAGGATTACTACATAAAGTATCTGTATATTTTAAATGCATTTACAGCAATACTTTTTTTGTGAGAATAGACTTTATGCTAACACATACATGTCTTTTGCTCTGTAAAATGAGCAAAGATGTTATTGCAAGCGAATACCTAGAAAAGGGAGTGGATAATTGTGTAAAAACAAAAAAGGAAATGGAACATTCTAAAGCAAAAGTTATATACTCTTAATTTGTTAGAGCATATGATTTTAAGTGTTCCTAGATTACTATGTGTTTAATCATAGCAAAAATGTCAAACACATACTGTAGGTAAAGTCCATTTTCATGAAGCAAGCATGGCAGATTTTGAGCAGGACATGGCTGTTGATTGGAAGTTTTGTGAAAATACTGCTTTCGATTGGCTTGCTGGTTATTTTCTGCTTGAAAACTGCAATGCTTGCCTCTCACAAGTGGGAATTTACCTATGTGTTTAACCACTTTGAGGGGGTTAATCACAATCTTTTTAGGAACGTTTAATGATTTTCTACAAAATAAACCATTCCAATTTATGTGGATTTTTGTAGATAAATCATTGGATAAACTTTTCTAAAGGACTTTGGTGGACACCACAGAATGCCGATTAGCAATGGAAAAATCACATGCCGTAATGAATTCAAACACACAATTTGTGCATTAGAATATACCTTTAAGATCTTTGTCAATTGGCCAGCACATCAGACATATGTATATAATATATCAGCTCCCTAATGTGCCAACAGTGAGCCAATCACAGTGACTGATGCTCTGATAGGCACAGTCAGGGAACCTATTAGACTTCCGTCTGTAGCATGAAGCGGTTTGCAGCGTCACAATCATCTACTTACAGTTTAGTGTTCTTCATTATAATTTTTTTTTCTTCACATTTTAAACATTTCCGTTATAGCTACATCACAAACACATAAGGGAGAATAGCAGAGGCACTTATTAAACAATAAAGTATATAGAGTTTTAGGTTTCAAAGTGCAATACTGAGCAATATGTTTATATTTTAAATATAGCTATAAAGTTCATTACTGAATTCATGCATTAAAAAAAAAAATCACAGCCTCTGGATTGAACTCTATATATGTAGAAATATATGATTAAATGGTTACTAATACCATTTTTTTTCTTTCGTAATTCAGATACAGCAAGCAATTTTAAGCAACTTTCTAATTTACTCCTAATATATTTTTTTATTGTTCTTTTGGTATCTTTATTTGAAAAGCAGGAATGAAAGCTTAGGAGCCGGACTATTTTAGTGTCAGCACCTGGGTAGCGCTTGCTGATCGGTAGCTAAATGTAGCCACTAATCAGCAAGCGAGATCTAGAGAACCAAAAATGGTCCGGCGCCTAAGCTTTCATTCCTGCTTTTTAAAATAAAGATACCAAAATAACGAAGAAAAATTGATAATAGGAGTAAATTAGAAACTTGATCAAAATTGCTGTTTTATCTAAATCATAAAATTATTATTTTTTTAACAAGGAATGCATTGGATCATATCAACTTAATTTTCTTTAAAAGGACATTTAAGTGCATTTAAGTCTGGAATAAAAGCATTTGTGCGATATTATTACATATATATTTTAGTATTTGGTGAAATTATTATTTACATAATCTTGTAAAAGCAGTAATAACTTCACCAGAATAATTTCTGCTAATACACTTGTGCATGTGCACATGCCCCTAAAATGTAACAAATAGAAGCAAAGTGGCAAATACAAATATACTGTATTACTAAAATGCTTCTATACTAAAGTGAAATGCACATTTTAATTCTGACTATTATTAAACTTTATGGTTTAATTAAACTAATATGTGGTAATATTTTAGCCATTCAATACAGCGAACATAATCAGTATTTCTCAATTCCAGTCCGCAGGGCACACTAACAGGCAAGATTTTCAAGATATCTGAACTACAGCACAGGTGAAATAATTAAGTTATCAGTAACCATGGTTATTGCTCTCCCCCATGGTAATCCTAAAAATCTGTCTAGTTAGTGTGCCCTGAGAACAGGAATTAAGAAACACTGCTAAAGGTTATCCCCCTGCATACAGATTCAGCTAAGGCAGGTGTATAGAGTTTAATGTTTTTGAAAACCTGTATGGCTTATGCTAGGAACAAAGATATATATGATGGGGCTAAATATATACAACATTTTCCTTTCCAAAACGAATAGTATAAAGGTGGCAGTTGCATTATGATTCCATCTTCTTGCAAAAAGTTTTTTGTTTTTGTTTAGAATCAGTTGCTAGCGAGTGAAGAAATGTCTCTCTTCTGGGGAGAGAGGCGGAGATGGCAGACTGGTGGTACCCACAAAAAGACAGTTTAGCTTAGGCTTCAGTTCATTCCAAACCTGATTCATCTGCAGAGAAGTGTGACAAAAATATATATATTAGGTTAAATTTATCAATCATAGATTTCATATACACCTATATAATAAAAGGCCAAGTAAGTTTGTCCGATGCAGTCATGTGCAGTAGAGACTGCGCGAGACAAACATACCTGACCATAACCTCTTAACGACCAGCGCCGATGTGCGAAGACGGCGATGGTCGTTAAGCACATAAGGACCTCTGCCGTGATCTCGCTAAAAGTAGCGAGATTGCGCTATTTCTGCATGCCCCACGAGTGGGGCAGTGCAGAAATAGTCTTGCAGAGGTCCTCTCTGCATCGGGCAGCGGTGGTGCCGATTGTTGGTGGCGTGGGAGGGTTAGGAGGGAGGCGGGTGGACGGCCCATTGCTGGATAGGGGCGGGAATAGGTGGGATGGCAACACTACAGAAAAAATGTATGCTAAAGGAGGTAGGAGGGAGGGGGGGAGGAGATACAGGGGGATAATAGAGTGGAGGGGGAGGAATAAAGGCTAGGGAAGGATCTTGGAGGGGGACATTTTGGCCCGTGTACATGGGCTTTAACACTAGTACCTATCTATTTATTTGTCCAAAATATCCTCATATTACATTCTCCATCCTGCTCATTACCTACACTGACTCAGGCCTAGTTTCCATTTAGGTGGTAAAGTTTGGAAACTGGTGGTAACATAAATATTGTCCATAGATTTTAATAGAAATAAATTATTTTACCACTAGTTTCTAAAAGCTTTACCCCCTCAATGGAAACTAGGCCTCATTGTTTTAATATCCACTTTACTATTGTTACTATATCAACATTGTGAAAATGACCACTTTCAGCAGACTGTGCTAAAGTGCTTAAAGGTTAAAAACACGATATACAGAGAGAGAAGAGTTCAACCAGAAATGAACAACAGCTCAGTAGGTTGTTCTCTAACGAGTTACCACCTAAGTTTTTTTTTTTCATTTAGTCTTATTGTGCCTTTCACAGAGAAGAACTTCCCTGAAGTATATAAGTCTGATCAGGTGAGTCCAGTCTCGAAATACTAGGCAATCCTCCTCTGAAAAAAGATCATGGAAACCCCAGACGATTGTTTCAGCCTTCTGTGGGCCTCGTCAGTGAGATGCAGCCATATTCCTCTAAGCACATTTGGGAAGGAATTCACTTCTAGTTTCCAGGAACAATATAGGATGTGCAAAACAGCTTAAGTACTGTTATTTATTCACAATCCAATTTAACATCAACATCAAATAAAATAAAAACACAAAAATATGTACAAATTAAGTCCAAATCCCCAAAAAGTACCATCAGTTAGTGCTGCCACGACAGTCACAATAATAGTCTAATCCTTCAGGATATTAGCCTGTAAAATCAGTACATCCAATGTAGTGTCCAAATAAATCCACTGTAGGAAGCAGGGACTATTAAATTCAGTGAGTCCCCAATGAATTAAAGCACCAAAACCTAATGGAACACCTGTAAGGGAAGAAAGATACAAAAAATAGTGCAATATGCAATCTACAAAGAATTACAGCTTTGAGAAAGACCTTTTACTAGTTTGAAACTGGGCTATCTGTTGCGATTAATCCCATTAGGGTATTCTTTCTAGATTGCTTATTGCACTCTTTTTTGTATCTTTCTTCCCTTACAGGTATAAGGGACTTACTTGGACACTACATTGGATGTACTGATTTTACAGGCTAATATCCTAAAGGATTAGACTATTAGTGTGACTGTAGTGCCGGCACTAACTCATGGAATTTTTTTGGGATTTCAACTTAATTTGTATATATTTTAGTGTTTTATTTTATTTAATATTTACATTGGATTGTGAACATAATTTATTCTTACCTGATAAATTACTTTCTTTCTTAGTGGTGCTAGTCCACGAAAATCCTTACTTGTGGGAATTAATCTCCTGGCTACCAGGAGGGGGCAAAGACACCCCACAACAAAGCTTTAAGTATCCCTCCGACTTCCCTCTCCCAGTAGTACATATAGCCAAGGAAAGGAGGAAAAAGTAAGAAAGGGATACTACTATCCTACGGTAAGGAGGTACAAACTGGCACTGCCGCTAACTTGTCATTAATGGGCGGGATCGTGGACTATCACCACCAAGAAAGAAAGGACTTTATCAGGTAATACTAAATTATGTTTCTTTTTAAGGTGGTGATAGTCCATGAAAATCCTTACATGTAGGAATAAATACCCAAGCTGTGAAGTCGACACAAAAAAAATAAAGTGGGTGGGAAAAGAAGGAAAGGCACGCACCTATTTACCAGGAACCATCACCTGAAGAACCTTCCTTCCAAAACTGCCTTCTTGTGAGGCAAACACAGTAAAGTAAAAAGACTAATACACAAAGGCGACTACCGTTCTGCCTCCAAGAAAACTTTGAGAATCAAACTCCACAGCTATGAAGCTAAGGAAACAAAAGCTACCTCCTAGCTCTTACGTTAACCAGAACAGGCAACCAGCAAAGTAGTAGATTGTCCAAAAAGCCTACAACAGTCTTAATTTCCTTGTTAATTCTCTTTAAAAAAAAACACGGTAGTACATGAGAAACACTGAAAAAACTATTCATGCCTCTCTCCTTGACGAGGCAAAAAACTACTGGGAGAGAGAGGGAAGTAAAAGGGATACTTAAAACTTTGTTGTGGGGTGTCTTTGTCTCCTTCTGGGGGCCAGGAGATGAATTACCATCAAGTAAGGATTTTTCGTGAACTATCATTACCTTAAAAATAAATAACAGAACTTAAGCTCTTTCGCACATCCTATATTGTTCCTGATAATGTTTACACTCCTTTTGGGTAGAGGAATTTTAGGTTTTGTTTGTACTGTATATTAGCATTCTCTAGCAGATAATTGATCATTTATGCCACTTCTGGTTTTCCCCATCACCCTTAGGGAGATTTCCACTTAATATAAATACATACAGAAAGAGGAACGCTCTAACAGGAACAAACAGCTCAGTAGCTTGTTCTATGACGAGTCATTTCCTGGGAGCAGCCTCTTTTAGCCCAATTGTGCTTTTCAGAGAGGAGAACTTTCCTGAAGTACATCCGTCTGATTCCACCTAAAAAAATACCAGACAATCCTCCTCTGAACGAGGAAAAGGACAACCACAGATGAGTTTGAGCACTTCTTTCTGTATGTATTTGCATATTGACCCTGGGAAAGTTTCCCAAAAGGTGATGGGGGAAACCAGACGTGGTCTCCCTGTCCAATGTTCCCAGAGTAATATGGCTGCACCTCACTGATGAGGCTCACTGAAGGCCGAAACAATTGTCTGGGCTTGCCATGTTCCTCGTTCTGAGAAGGATTGCCTGGTATTTTCGGGCTGGAGTGAACTTGCTAGGCGGCATCAGACTGATATATTCATTGTTAAAAAACATGATTGGGCTAAGAGAGGCTGATCCCAGGTGGTAACTCACCATAAAACAATCTACTTTATAGCGCTGCAGTATATGTTGGCGTTCTACAAATACCCGATAATAATACTTAGCTGTTGTTCCTTCCTGGTTGGGTGCTTCACTTTCTGTATGTGTTTAATACAATACCTGCAACTTCATCTTTCACCATAAGCTAATTATTTAACTTAAAAGATATCTGCAACCTACATTAGAACATACAAACATTTTTCTAGTTTTATTAAAACCATCAATAGAAATACACAAGGATTCTCTCCCCCCCCCCCCCCCAGTTTGGTCCTTTGCCATACACTCTGATCAATATTACAACAGTGTATGACAAAATAATTTGTACATACAGTTTTGCTGAATCGTAACAATACAACATTAACCTTAATTATAAAATACGTTGCTCCCTACTTGGTGTTTACACTTGTACATTGTGAGATTATTTCCTTTGTTCAGTATCCAATCTTCAGAGAGAAAAAGGCTTAGGGGACTGCACAGAGAAATCCTAAATTCTGTTATGTAGGGTATAGAAGTAGAACGTTTTTGAGTGTCTGTGCATTGTAGTTATATATTTCCCTCTCTTGTAGTGTATTTGCTTTTTGTAATTTACTGAAACCATTCTACCTTATCTCTAGGTACTGCATAGGAGGAGTCATACTTGAAAGGGAAAAAGTGAATCTGCATAAAATGGTTACAAAGAGGAAGCAGGAATAAACAAAGAGGATGAGGGATAGTGGAAGAGGTTGGGATGGGTGGGGGGCACAGGGGTGGACTGAGACCAAGCAGGGCCTCCAGGAAACGATATGGGAAGGACCCCCCACCGCCTTACCCACCCTGCAGCTTATGACCCACTCTGCCTCCTGTACCCCTCCCTCACCCTACTACCCACCTGCCTTGCCCCCCCCCCCCAACAGGGCCTCCCAATCTCCAGGGACAGACCCCACACTTCAGGGCCCCCACAACAACAGAGGAACCAAAATTCCAGACATCCCAGAGCAACAAACCCCCCCCCCCCCCAGCCAGGGACAGGGCCCACAGCGCTAATCTTTCAATCTACTGTATGTAACAATCCTTTAATGTTAAATTCCTAATTGTTCCAAAAGATCCTGACATGTTGTCCTTTCATATGTATTGTAGTTGATCCCAATAAAATGTTATATGATTTAAAGGGACATGAAACCCAAATATTTCCTGTTATGATTTGGATACAGCATACAATTTTAAACAACTTTCCAATTTACTTCTATTGCTTCTAAATTGTTTTGTTCTATAGGTATCATTTGTCGAAAAAGATACCCAAGTAGGCTCAGGAGCTGGGAGCTAACTGCTGATTGGTGGTTGCATATATATTGTCATTGGTCAACATAAAGTTGTTTAAAATTGTATGTTCTGTCTGAATCATGACCTGTAACTGTCATTTTCCTTTTTATAATAGCAATATTCTTATATTAGAATTAGTTAATTCGTTCTATCTATCCAGGTATCCGTGTCTTGGATGTTAAAGGTACAGTCTACAATAGAATTTTTATTGTTTGAAAAGATAGATATTCCCTTTATTACCCATTCCCCAGTTTTGCATAACCAACACTGTTATATTAATACACTTTTTACCTCTGTGATTACTTTGTATCTAAGCATCTTCTGACAACCCCATGATCACATTACTTTTTATTTATTTATTGCATTTTAGCCAATTAGTGCTGTGTTGTGGTGACTCTTAAATAACTCCTTGGGTGTGAACACACTTATCGATATGGCCCACCTGAACTAGCAGTCTCCTGTTGTGAAAAGCTAATAAAAAAGCATGTGATAAGAGGCTGTCTATAGTGGCTTAGAAACAGGCAGACATTTAGAGGTGTAAATGTTAAAGTATATTAATATAACAATGTTGGCTGTGCAAAGTTGGGGAATGGGTAGTAAAGCCGTTATCTATCTTTTAAAACAGTGCTTTCCAAACTGTGTGTCGGCAGCAGTGTGTAGGTGTGTCCCTGCTTCAGAACAAATTTTTTTACATTTTTAATTTTTTTGGTTTCTGACTTTCTGCCTGCCTGCTACGCATATCACGTAGTTGACATGTGATTGATACCTAGGGGACACAGATCATCTTAACCTATTGGCGCAGCTCAGTGGGAACTGAAACTATTCCCATTGGCGGCACATTGGCTCCTGACTGCACATGTAGTCTCCTTAATTGACTTGTGACTGCATGTGTAGTCAGTGAGTGTGACAGCAGTGTGTTTGCAGCGTGGGCAGTAGTCAATCTGACTCACCGAGCTCTGAGGGCGGCAGCTTAAACGCTGAGCTGAAGTCAGAAGTCAGTGGGGGGTTTTTTGCAGCTAGCTCCCAGTAGTGCATTGCTGCTCCTGCTCTTGATATATGGATAGGAAGTGGAAACTTAAAAATGCTCGATGATGAAATGCGAGTGTCTTTATCTAAAATATTCCACAAAATATTCAGAAATTGTGTTCATACCATCAACCTCATACATCCCATTAAAATAGTAAGTAGCTATTGGTGTTATTAAACTTTTTTTTAATTCTTGCACATACATACTGTTACTTGTAAATACATTTAGTTATTATATAATTTATGTATGTGTCCGTATCTCTGAAAACAAGTTAGTTTAACCTCCTGTTTGCTAGTACAACTGAATTAATTACTGTGTCGCGAAATGATGTAGGTCTAAAAAGTGTGTCACCAACATGAAAAGTTTGGAAAGCTCTGTTTTAAAACAATAAGAATTTTAATGTAGACTGTCCCTTTAAGGGTTTTCCAATTCTGTTCTATAAGTGAACAAGCGCTTGTCCTAATTGTAGCAACAGGAAACTTCCTTTTTAACCACTCATCCTCAAAGCCTCCAATTATCACAATTTGTAAAGCTATAAAGAATAATGAAAACCAGTGGCGTGACACCAACCCTAGTGACGCCACTGATGAAAACTAAGGCTATAGTGTCACTTACCTCTTTATGGCCTTTTATTTGTGAATTTACAAATGCCCCCAATATGTGGGAAGTCAGAGGCAGATAGATATGGATAAGCTGGGTTTCTTGGTGCAGACAGTACAAGGAGAAGTAGTTTCTTAATTCCATAACAATAATGGCATTTTCTTGCTATGAGACGATAGAAGAAAAAAATAAAAGCGAACAAAATAAATAAATAATGCCAAGGAGTGACAAAGAAACCACCCCAAAAACTTATAGCTGAACCCATGGGCAAAAAACAAGTTTCATTTTGTTTACCTTGTTGAAAGGATACCATGGTGATCAAATATATATATATAGATCAATAATAAGGTAATGGCTATATTAATTCCATGTTCATGTGTTACTATATACAGCAAATATATTTAAGCATTGTGTAATTCATCAAGAGTTCTAAAGTTAAATAAAATTAAAGTGCTGTGTACTTAAAGTGTCAGTAAACCTCAAAAATAATGTTATATAATTCTGCACATAGTGCAGAATTATATAACATTATATTAGCCTTATCTTTATAAGACATAATATTCCCTTTGATTTTTTTAAAACAATGACAGTTTTACAGACCCGCTCTCTGTGCTCTTCTGAGCGGGTCTGTTTGTTTCACACGGCGCATCGGGCCAGCTGTATAGTCACAGCCCGGCCCGACCGCGCCATTATACACAGTGCAGCTCGCTCCTGCTCTGTCTGACAGCAGGAGCGAGCTGCACTTAGTGTTATGGCGCGGTCGGGCCGGGCTGTGACTATACAGCTGGCCCGATGCGCTGTGTGAAAAAAACAGACCCGCTCAGAAAAGCACAGAGAGCGGGTCTGTAAAACTGTCATTGTTTTAAAAAAATCAAAGGGAATATTATGTTTTATAAAGTTTGTGCTAATATAATGTTATATAATTCTGCACTATGTGCAGAATTATATAACATTATTTTTGAGGTTTACTGTCCCTTTAAAGGGACATAAAACCCAATTTTTTATTTCATGATTTAGATACAGCATACAATTTTAAACAACTTTCCAAGTTACTTCTGTTACCAAATTGTCTTCGTTTTCTTGTTATCCTTTGTTGAAACGCTGGGATGTAAGCTCATGAGTGTGTACGTGTCCCCAACACTATATGGCAGCAGTTTTGCAATGTTATACATTAGCAGTAGCACTAGATGGCAGCACTATTTCCTGTCATGGCATGTGCACGCTACCTACCTTGGTATCCCTTCAACAAAGAATAACATGAGAACGAAACAAATTTGATAATATAATTGATAATTGGAAACTTTTTAAAAATTGTATTTTCTATCTAAATAATAAAAGAAAATTTTTAGGTTTACTGTCCCTTTAACCAAGCACTGTTAAGACTTAATTGTATTCAAAGCAGCTACAAGAATACCCTTTCAAATGGGCTAGACTTTTTCTCATGTGCCACAACAGGTTAATATCTGCTGATCTTTTTTAAATAGCTTTTCTATTGCCAAAACTGCAGTATTAAAATTTCAGAATAGGTGGCGGTTCCAACATCAAAAATAAGCTATTTCAAGTGAGAAAATAAAGGCAAATTAACTCTGCATACAATTTAAATACACTACAACAGGTAAAATTGTTAATCTTAAAAATATTAAATGGCAGAGAGAAAAAACACAGTACAACGTCCCTTTAAGTATTCACCTCAACAATTCGGGATTCCAGCTGTTCCACAGACTCTGCCTCCTTGTTCTGTACAGCAACGCTCATCATTTGCTTCTTCATAAGGCTATACTTGTGCAAGGCTTTCTGATGCTTGTGCAATACACCCTTTTCGTGTCGCTCGCACAAGTCCTTTACAACAGACAAATTCAAATAATAAATATATATCAATATTATACAGTAGTTTAAGGGAGTAAACTGGCCATCTAAACCTGTTATATAAAATAGTTGAGAATGTATTTCAGTCCCTGGTATGTACACACATTTAAAGAAAAGACCAGTCAATACAGTAGATCAGTAGATTTGCATAATCAACACATGCATGATAAAAAGACAATGAACTTCAAGTGAGTAGTAGATTTTTTTTCTGACAAATTTCAAAGTTGTGTTTATTTACACTCCTGTATCATGTGACAGCCATCAGCCAATCACAAATGCATACACATACCATGTGACAGCCATCAGCCAATCACAAATGCATACACCTTTATTCTGTGAATTCTTGCACATGCTCAGTAGGAGCTGGTGAATAAAAAAGTTTAAATATAAAAAGACTGAGCACATTTTGTTAATGGAAGTAAATTGGAAAGTTGTTTAAAATTGCTGCTCTATCTGAAACATGAAAGGTTCATTTTACTTGGGTGTCCCTCACTATAGTTTATTTTTAAAGACTTTCTGATATTGCAAAACCATATTTGTTTTTTTCTAAACATGCCCATCTTAAATATTAAACACCACAGCACTTGTGACAGTAATACGATACAGACATTAAAAGCTTTTAAGTGGAACTAATGAGAAATAGTGGATTACTTTACCACTTTAAATAGACGTGTACCACTCTACCTGTTTGAGGCTGAAAACGATATTACAAAGCTTTGATAAACATTGTTGCTAAGTCTGGATACTATTTCAAACACTTGTAGAATTTCAAGTACTTTTAACTCCTATTCTTTGGGAACGTTAAAGAATTTGCATTGAGTTAACCATTTTAGGAGTATCGTTATTTAATGTTTACATAAGCTACCAATATATGAATTTTTGTTTAAATATTTATTATTGTTTATGAATGTTTATAAGGTGCACCTTATTTTTAATTAATTTTATAGATATGATTTTAGGAGATTACAGATTTAATAAATATATATTATTATTTTAACAGTGTACACGTATATTCATCAATATCTATCTTTATCAGCTGTAACTATAGTTTATTTATTGCAGTTATTATCATTAATTTATGGTAAAGCTTTTTTAGCGCACTCTTATCCCTGGTATTTTTAGTTTTATATAGTGTGATCTTTGGGAAAATCACGCTTTAAGAGTTGCATACACTACCTTTTGGGGTACTCCCCTTGTTGTATTTTTGTTTCAGCTTTCCCTAGGATTAAATCATTAACATAAATTTAACCTGGAAAATGACAGCAGAGTATATGAATGAAACAGCAGAAATACCCACTTTTTCTATAAACAAGCTGTAAAATAAAAAATAAAAAAAATAAGGATCACCCTTTTCAAATTCTGAAAAGGGCTTGGCTCTCGCATTCCACAACTGGGAGTTTTTCCCCGTTTACATATCTTTTCTATAGCCAATATTGCAGCTTTACATTTTTCAGCATAGGTGGCGGTATCAATATGACAAAAATCAAAATTCTAATTTAATATAACTATATATATATATATATATATATATATATATATATATATTTTTTTTTTTTTTTCAAATAACAAAATAAAGGTAAAATAGCTATTTTATAAACAATTTAAAAACACTGGTAGTTACAAATAAAAGGGGAGAACATTTACAGTAAAAGGCCCCATTAATTAAACCAACCGAGATCATGGAAACAATCCAGACATACAAATGTAATAAAAACACCATAAAAAAAACAATAATACTGATGAAATTAATAAAAAAAAAATAAGGAAATCAATTACATAAAATTTATTGCAAGAAATCACTCACTTTATAAGACTGGAGGAGGTCCAAAAACAGATTTAGTTTCTCCACCACATCGATTTCTTCTTGTTTGCCCTATAAAATAACATCAAATAATAAATAAATAACTAACACAGTTAAAGGGACAGGAAACCCTAACATTTTCTTTCATGATTTAGATAGAACATACAATTTTAAAGAACTTTCCAATTTACTTCTATTATCAAATTTGCTTCATTATCTTGTTATCCTTTGCTGAAGAAACAACATTGCACTACTGGCAGCTAGCTGAATACATCTAATTAGCCAATCACAAGAGACAAATGTGTGCAGGCACCAATCAGCAGCTAGCTCCAACTAGTGTATGATAAGTGCATATTTTTTTCAACAAAGAATACCAAGAGAACGAAGCACATTTGAAAATAGAAGTGAATTTAAAAGGATCTTAAAATTGCATTCACTATCTGAATCCTGCAAGATTAATTTTGACTTTCCTATCCCTTTTAAAAGGGACATAAAAGTTCCCTGTGCACCAGTAGTCAAACACCTTTTCAGAGCTGGAAGTGGTATGTATTGCTGCTAAAGATGTAATGTGTCATGCAAGCTACTGCTGACTCTCTAAGCAGGCATGGTGTTTGATTACTGGTGCAGGGGACCTCACAGGATATGTGAGTATGCTGCAGAAAAACAGTAATAACTTTTACTAGACATATTTTTGCTAACAGAAGTATATTGCAAAAATTGTTATATTTAAAATTGAAAAGCACCCATGCACATTTCAGTTTTGACCTTTCTATCTCTTTTAATGGATTAGATAGAGCATGCACTTTTAAACATCATCCCAATATATTTCTATTATCAATTTTGTTTACTTCTCTTTTTATCCTTTGTTAAAGAGTAATCCAATGTGAGCTCAGGAGCGTGCACGTATCTTTAGCCACCTGGCAGCAGTTTTTGCAACGTTTAAAGCAATGTTAAACAAACAGTATCTCACAAAAGTGAGTACTTTTTGTAAATATTGTATTATATCTTTTCATGTGACAATACTGAAGAAATGACACTTTGCTACAATGTAAAGTAGTGAGGGTACAGCCTGCATAACAGTGTAAATTTGCTGTCCCCTCAAAATAACTCAACACACAGCCATTAATGTCTAAACCGTTGGCAACAAAAGTGAGTACACCCCTAAGTGGAAATGTCCAAATTGGGCCCAATTAGCCATTTTCCCTCCCCGGTGTCATGTGACTTGTTAGTGTTACAAGCTCTCCGGTGTGAATGGGGAGCAGGTGTGTTAAATTTGGTGTGTTAAATTTGGTGTTATCGCTCTCACACTCTCTCATATTGGTCACTGGAAGTTAAACATGGCACCTCATGGCAAAGAGCTCTCTGAGGATCTGAAAAAAAGAATTGTTGCTCTACATAAAGATGGCTTAGGCTATAAGCAGATTGCCAAGACCCTGAAACTGAGCTGCAGCACGGTGGGCAAGACCATACAGCGGTTTCATAGGACAGGTTCCACTCAGAACAAGCCTCGCCATGGTCGACCAAAGAAGTTGAGTGCACGTGCTGAGCGTCATATCCAGAGGTTGTCTTTGGGAAATAGACGTATGAGTGCTGCCAGCATTGCTGCAGAGGTTGAAGGGGTGGTGGGTCAGCCTGTCAGTGCTCAGACCATATGCCACACACTGCATCAAATTGGTCTGCATGGCTGTTGTCCCAGATGGAAGCCTCTTCTAAAGATGATGCACAAGAAAGCCTGCAAACAGGTTGCTGAAGACAAGCAGACTAAGGACATGAATTACTGGAACAATGTCCTGTGGTCCGATGAGACCAAGATAAACTTATTTGGTTCAGATGGTTTCAAGCATGTGTGGCGGCAACCAGGTGAGGAGTACAAAGACAAGTGTGTCTTGCCTACAGTCAAGCATGGTGGTGGAGTGTCATGGTCTGGGCCTGCATGAGTGCTGCCGGCACTGGGGAGCTACAGTTCATTGAGGGAACCATGAAAGCCAACATGTACTGTGACATACTGAAGCAGAGCATGATCCCCTCCCTTCGGAGACTGGGCCGCAGGGCAGTATTCCAACATGATAACGACCCCAAACACACCTCCAAGACAACCACTGCCTTGCTAAAGAAGCTGAGGGTAAAGGTGATGGACTGGTCAATCATGTCTCCAGACATAAACCATATTAAGCATCTGTGGCGCATCCTCAAATGGAAGGTGGGGGATAGCAAGGTCTCTAACATCCACCAGCTCTGTGATGTTATGGAGGAGTGGAAGAAGACTCTAGTGGCAACTTGTGAAGCTCTGGTGAACTCCATGCCCAAGAGCAGGGCCAGATTTACATCTCAGGTGGCTGTAGGCACAAAAACCTGAAGCGCCCCCCCACCCCCCACCCCAGAAAAAAATGGA
Source organism: Bombina bombina (assembly GCF_027579735.1). Classification (NCBI taxonomy): domain Eukaryota; kingdom Metazoa; phylum Chordata; class Amphibia; order Anura; family Bombinatoridae; genus Bombina; species Bombina bombina. The sequence continues at coordinate 147,525,673 of NC_069509.1, read as the reverse complement.
AAAAATTAGGACTTTTTTTATTATTATTTAGGACAACTAAAAATAAATATTAGATGTAAAATTACATTTTCCCTTTTATGGAGATACACAAATACACACACCAATTGCAATATTTGTTGTAATGGAAGCTACACCAAAAATCAATATTCACTTGACTCAAATGGCCATACTATTTCTATTATGTATAACAAAAACAAATCATGTTAAACTTTTAATGCAAAATATTCTAAAGAAAACCCTATTTAAAGGGACATAAAATGTGACAGTTTGCTGGGCATTTTATAATTGCACTAGTGCTTGCACAGAAGTGTGTTAGCCACTTGCAAAAGAGTTAAACACATAGTCAATGTCAGTTCTGAGACAGCAATACACATCTGTGCAGACCGAGATGGGCTCATAGGACATGTTTATTGACAAGCCATTAGTGTATTGCTTTTCTGGAGATGACTTTGACTATGTGCTTAACATTTTGTTGGAGTTAAACACAGTTTTGTGTAAACAATAGCAATATTAAAACTAGCAGCATGCAAGCTCATCAACAACCTGTGCAGCCAGTGGAAGAAAATATAAAATGTAGGTATTTTTTTCCACTACATGAAAAAAATCTTGTAAACTCTGATATTTTTGGTACAAATACACACAGATGTTACATTTATTTTGTTCTGAACTATAAATATAATATGATGTTGCTCTCAAAGGAAAACATGTAATCCAGGGGTCAACAAATGTGTTTAAAATTAGAATTTAGAAATTCAATTTACCACAATACAAAAATACCACACTTACTTGATAAAAGAACAGATTAACAATTTTTAATGTGATGTGTGTGTATGTGTACATATATATATATATATATATATATATATACACACATACACACACATACATATACATACAAACAAATATGCCATGTGAGTGGTTTACACACATACACATTTTACAGCCTTACAGTCTACAAACTTTGTTGTCAAAGTGCCCTAAAGGCTGTAAATCACAATTGGCAGTTTGTAATAGAGAGCAGAGCAGCTAGTCCCACATAACCTCCACACCTCCAATGCCTTTATAGAACAAAAACATTCATCCTGAAGCAGAATTTAAACTCCTGGCTATAAAAAAGGAATACAGCACATAACAAGTGAATACACTGCAACCCTCTCTGGTAGCCAAGGGGTTAAAGTGCTCTGCTTGTTATGTTTTCATTCTAGGCAGCATTAGAAGCCTTGTACAGTCCTAACCTGTTCTGAAGTTTTCATTCCTCAACAAAAAGTGTCTGCACCACATCAGCATGGAGCTTGGCTGTGTGAGGCAACAGAAGTACATAAAATAAAAGTGAAACTAAACATGCCTGGCGAAAATGGGAGGGGTTTAGTTTTAATCTTTGCCCCTCTCTCCTTC
>NC_069509.1:147461778-147519278 GCF_027579735.1 Bombina bombina | reverse complement strand
AATTAGAATTTGGTTTGCTTTGTAAAGAATATTGTAACAGTTTAACCACTTAATGACCACAGCACTTTTCCATTTTCTGTCCGTTTGGGACCAAGGCTATTTTTACATTTTTGCGGTGTTTGTGTTTAGCTGTAATTTTCTTCTTACTCATTTACTGTACCCACACATATTATATACCGTTTTTCTCGCCATTAAATGGACTTTCTAAAGATACCATTATTTTTATCATATCTTATAATTTACTATAAAAAAATTTATAAAATATGAGGAAAAAATTGAAAAAAACACACTTTTTCTAACTATGACCCCCAAAATCTGTTACACATCTACAACCACCAAAAAACACCCGTGCTAAATAGTTTCTAAATTTTTTCCTGAGTTTAGAAATACCCAATGTTTATATGTTCTTTGCTTTTTTTGTAAGTTATAGGGCCATAAATACAAGTAGAACTTTGCTATTTCCAAACCATTATTTTTCAAAATTAGCGCTAGTTACATTAGAACACTAATATCTTTCAGGAATCTCTGAATATCCATTGACATGTATATATATTTTTTTAATAGACATCCCAAAGTATTCATCTAGGCCCATTTTGGTATATTTCATGCCACCATTTCACCGCCAAATGCGATTAAATACAAAAAATTGTTCACTTTTTTAATAATTTTTTCACAAACTTTTGGTTTCTCACTGAAATTATTTACAAACAGCTTGTGCAATTATGGCTTAAATGGTTGTAAATTCTTCTCTGGGATCCCCTTTGTTCAGAAATAGCAGACATATATGGCTTTGGCGTTGCTTTTTAGTAATTAGAAGGCTGCTAAATGCCACTGCGCACTACACGTGTATTATGCCCAGCAGTGAAGGGGTTAATTATGGAGCATGTAGGGAGTTTTTAGGGATAATTTTAGCTTTAGTGTAGTGTAGTAGACAACCCCAAGTATTGATCTAGGCCAATTTTGGTATATTTCATGCCACCATTTCACCGCCAAATGCGATCAAATTAAAAAAAACGTTACATTTTTCACAATTTTAGGTTTCTCACTGAAATCATTTACAAACAGATTGTGCAATTATGGCACAAATGGTTGTAAATGCTTCTCTGGGATCCCCTTTGTTCAGAAATAGCAGACATATATGGCTTTGGCGTTGCTTTTTGGTCATTAGAAGGCCGCCAAATGCCACTGCATTTCACACATTATGGCTAGCAGTGAAGGGGTTAATTATGTAGCTTGTAGGGAGCTTGCAGGGTTAATTTTAGCTTTAGTGTAGAGCTCAGCCTCCCACCTGTAACATGAGACCCCCTGATCCCTCCCAAATAGCTCTCTTCCCTCCCCCACCCCACAATTGTCCCCGTCATCTTAAGTACTGGCAGAAACTCTGCCAGTACTAAAATAAAAGCTATATTTGGGCTTTTTTTGTGTTTTTTTTTTAGCATATTTACATATGCTGCTGTGTAGCATCCCCCCTTAGCCCCCAGCCTCACTGATCCCCCACCAAACAGCTCTCTAACCCTCCCCCTCTGCCTTAATGGGCGCCATCTTGGGTACTGGCAGCTGTCTGCCAGTACCCAGTTTAGTAAAAAAATTTGCCCTTTTTAAAACAAAAATGCCCTTTTCTGTAGTGTAGCTTCCCCCCACCCCCAAGATCAACCCCCCACCCCTTCCAGATTAATTTTTTACTTTTGATAGCTTTATTTTTCTGTAGTGTAGCGGTTCCCTCCCGCTCCCGCCCCGTGCACGCGCCCGCCCGCCGCCCCCCGTGCACGCTCCCGCCCCCTTCCACTCTTCTCGGCCCATCGATGGCCACCCACCCGCCTCCCAGGTTTGCTCCCACCCACCAACGATACCGGCCACCGATGTCTGGTGCAGAGAGGGCCACAGAGTGGCTCTCTCTGCATCGGATGGCCAAGGGGGGTTATTGCAGGATGCCTCGATATCGAGGCATCACTGCAATAACCGGAAAGCAGCTGGAAGCGAGCAGGATCGCTTCCAGCTGCTTTCCAGACTAAGGACGTACGCCACACGTCCTCGGTCATTAACTGTATTTTTTTTGAGGACGTGTGGCGTACATCCTTGGTCATTAAGGGGTTAAACATTGTATAGTTTGATTCATATCTGGTTTTCTATAAATATAATTCAATGTGTCTATAAATTTGAACTAATATAAAGAATTTAGGAATATACATTAATTGTATTGTTTTGTATATGCATTTTATTGGGGGGTTTGTTTAAAGAATAATTATTAAATATATTGTATTATAACCCGGCCATATACTGACAATACACACACACACACATATTTATATATATATATATACACACATATATATATATATATATATATATATATACATACATATATATATATATACATACATATATATATATATATATATATATATATATATATATATATATATATATATATATATATATACACACACACATACACACACAATATATATATATTATATATATATATATATATATATATATATATATAATATATATATATAGCTTGATATTATGATGTCATGTATACATATATGCATTAATTCAATATGTTAGTTCATATACATTATACTCTCCAAGACATATCGCTGCCTAAAGGAAATATGTTTATAATCTGACAGATGAAGCTGTTATGATATTGATTTATTAGAATGTTTAACAGTTATTTTTTTATATATAAAATATTTGTTTATCAAATTTCTTAAAACATTTTAAGTATTCAAGAGAGCGGAAAAAATAAGAAAGAAGGCGATACGTAGTGATTTAAATAAATAAAACACATTTTTCGCACTGAAATCATTGTCCCTGGTATAGGTCAATGTCCCATCTTAAATTGATTCTGAGTGGTTCCCTAGGGGTAGATTTATCATAGTGTGAGCGGACATGATACGATGTAGCATATCATGTCCGCTGCACATCGATAAATGCCGACAGCATACGCTGTCTGCATTTATCATTGCACCAGTAGTTCTTGTGAACTGCTGGTGCAATGCTGCCCCCTGCAGATTTGCGGCGGGTGTCAATCAACCCAATCGTATTCAATCGGGTTGATTTCTGACCGTCGCCTCAGCGCAGGCGTACAAATTATGGAGCAGCGGTCTTTAGAGCGCTATTTCATAACTTCTGTTTACGGCGGGCCAAACAGGGACATCAAGCTGCATACGGAGCTAGATAAATTGGCCCCCTGGTATTAAGTTTACAATCCACTGGACCTCTTTATCAAGTAGTCTCTCGAATCGATCCCCACCTCGTATTTGAAATGGGGCAAAGTCTAAAGCCTGAAATCTATGTGCTTTTTTTACCTTTGGGATGTTTGCAAAAATGTTTTGCCACTGCCAATGTTTTTGCTGGCTGCTCTCTTGAATTAGAAATAAAAAAGAGGGCGCCACATAGCGTGATATTGTTGGCTCAAAGTCCAAATGGGTAATTATTATCGTCGCTTACCAGAGATCGATGCACCGTATTGTAACCGGTGCTGACAGGCAGGCTAACACTTTCAGTGGTTAGCACACTGGGTGGCCTCCGGCAGGTTATACACAGCTGGTACTCAGCGTTCACTTGATTGGTGTGCGTCTATGCAGCTAATGAGTGAGACACTGTGGTAGATCAGACACTTTAAAACCTTTGTCAGAAAGGAAGCACTGCGGTAGATCGAACACTTTGACACCTTAACCAGGAAGGCTCGAAAGAGAACAAAGGACAACTTCCGTATATAAAATAAATGAATTTTATTCCATACAAACTGCTACGCGTTTCTAGACCTGCACCGGTCTTTTCATCAGGCATACAAACAATGGATACAAATTTCTTAAAATAACAATCTTATATACAATTAAAAACGGAAGTTGTCATAGTTTTCAGCAACAACCAATGGGCTGAAGATGGATACTCTGTATCCCATTTGTGCTAATTAGGCTTGGTCACCTGTAAACATCATTAACCTTTGCATTGTAAATCCTAAAAAACCCATAAATATAAATGAATAAAAATAAAACAATTTCTAACAATTTAGAACAGTTTAAAGGGTCTCATCACAATCTGCTACAATTATCGCCAATGTGTTGGAGTAAGCCTACATAAACATTTGCAATATAATATGTGATTCGCATATCTAAATGAAAGAAAAATAAAAAGTAAAACAATTTCTAACAATTTAGAACAGTTTAAAGGATCTCATCACAATTTGCTACCATTAACGCCAATGTGTTGGAGTAAGCCTACATAAACATTTGCAATATAATGTGTGATTCGCATGTCTAAATGAAAGATAAATAGTATATGATTTTGTTTGAACCGAGTTTATCTTCATATCAAACATGTGTTTCACATGTTTGATATGAAGATAAACTCGGTTCAAACAAAATCATATACTATTTATCTTTCATTTAGACATGCGAATCACACATTATATTGCAAATGTTTATGTAGGCTTACTCCAACACATTGGCGTTAATGGTAGCAAATTGTGATGAGATCCTTTAAACTGTTCTAAATTGTTAGAAATTGTTTTACTTTTTATTTTTCTTTCATTTAGATATGCGAATCACATATTATATTGCAAATGTTTATGTAGGCTTACTCCAACACATTGGCGATAATTGTAGCAGATTGTGATGAGACCCTTTAAACTGTTCTAAATTGTTAGAAATTGTTTTATTTTTATTCATTTATATTTATGGGTTTTTTAGGATTTACAATGCAAAGGTTAATGATGTTTACAGGTGACCAAGCCTAATTAGCACAAATGGGATACAGAGTATCCATCTTCAGCCCATTGGTTGTTGCTGAAAACTATGACAACTTCCGTTTTTAATTGTATATAAGATTGTTATTTTAAGAAATTTGTATCCATTGTTTGTATGCCTGATGAAAAGACCGGTGCAGGTCTAGAAACGCGTAGCAGTTTGTATGGAATAAAATTCATTTATTTTATATACGGAAGTTGTCCTTTGTTCTCTTTCGAGCCTTCCTGGTTAAGGTGTCAAAGTGTTCGATCTACCGCAGTGCTTCCTTTCTGACAAAGGTTTTAAAGTGTCTGATCTACCACAGTGTCTCACTCATTAGCTGCATAGACGCACACCAATCAAGTGAACGCTGAGTACCAGCTGTGTATAACCTGCCGGAGGCCACCCAGTGTGCTAACCACTGAAAGTGTTAGCCTGCCTGTCAGCACCGGTTACAATACGGTGCATCGATCTCTGGTAAGCGACGATAATAATTACCCATTTGGACTTTGAGCCAACAATATCACGCTATGTGGCGCCCTCTTTTTTATTTCTAATTACAGATATCTCCTTTCCGAAGACCAGAGGAGCTTTTGCCGCCAGTATATTGGATTGCAAGATCCAGCACCATCATCTCACATGAACTTTATGGTTTGTTTTTAGACCAATATCACGTATTAACATTTTTCAGCGCACCCCGCACACGGTTCCCCTCGGGGTTCCCTTCTCATGACTGCTCTCTTGAATACTTAGAATGTTTTAAGAAATTTGATAAACAAAATATTTTATAGATAAAAAAAAAACTTTTAAAACATTCTAATAAATCAATATCATAACAACTTCATCTGTCGGATTATAAACATATTTCCTATAGGCAGCGATATGTCTTGGAGAGTATAATGTATATGAACTAACAAATTGAGTCAATGCATATATGTATACACAACATCATAATATCAAGCCATCTATACTCATCTCAAAGTATACAACTTTGTATTTTTTTGTTAGTGCACTTCACTGCCGACGTCGGTAAAATCAAAGGCGGTATGCCATTTCTGTAACTTGTTCTATGCTTCACAATTTTGGATACTTTTTATGTTTGGCTATTCTAATCAATTTATGTTTGTCAGTTGTTGCTATTTTAATTTAGACTAGACTATGTAATACAGTGTAAAGTAGGCAGGTCAGACTAAGCAAGCTGTGATTGGATAACACACCCAGAAGAGTATGTCTAACGTGTTCAAATAGGAGCCTTGGCTTGCACACATTACACTGTCTTTGAGAAAGTGCCATAACGGCGTGAAACGTGCCAGATGACGTAGGCTGTGTTCCCTTGTACCTACACTCCTCTCCCTATGTCCTGTGAATTGTAAGTTTAAGAATTTCAAAAAATATGTGATGTTTTAATCACTTGCTAGTGCTGGTATAGATTGTTGCCATATCTACTTTTGCTTGTTTTCCTGCGACTGGACTACCCTCTTTTCGATATATATATATATTCATTCACACACATACACATATACATATATACACACGCATACATACATACATACATATATAGCCAAAATCTGGAAAAGGTATATGCACTCTCACCAGCTACCATCAACTGCCAGGGTGCTCTGTGGGGAAATCCATCAGCAGAAAAGAAAAAAGCACTCACTGGTCTTCAGATAACATATCCAAATATATTTATTAGTGACGTTTCGGGACAAATAGCGTCCCTTCCTTTTTTTTTTTTCTGCTGATACATACATATATATATATATATATATATATATATATATATATATATATATATATATATATATATATATATATATATATATATATATATATATATATATATATATATACACACACACACACACATATACACATACATACACACACACACACACACACACACACACACACACACACATATATATATATATGTATATTTATTTATAAAATATTTTACCAGGAAGGATATAATGGGACAAGCCCAGGTACCCATTTGGCCAGATGCGGTAACTAACCTTTCCATTTTTGCTTTTAAATCTTAGCTGAGAGCTTGTAAGTGAGTGCTGGGTTTTCTCTATGTGCTGTATTAATTTGTTTTGTAATTTTCCCTATGGTTCTTGCACCCAGACCTGTCTGGGGTTAACTGCCTGTGACTCTGGAGACAGCACATCTTCCTGTGAGTGCCGGTGAGCACCCAGGGCTGAGCATGTTACACAAGAACAAGAGGGCCTCCACTATATAGTCTATTAAAGCCACATTGTAGTTACTAAATTGTAGCAACATGTATTTCACTGCTTTAATACCATCTTCGTGGCCCACTAAATCCACCGTTAGCCACATACAATCATCTTCCCAGTGTATACCCTCTATTGCCTTCAGTAGGTGTTTAGTGTCTTTTAGATAGGACGGCAAAAGCTGGACGATAGGCTGCAAAAGCGATTCAATCCAGCTTTATAGTTTCTCAAAAAGAGACCCAATACCTGAGACGATCGGCCTTCCTTTCACCTCCTCCAAGCTTTTATGCACCTTAGGGAGGTGATGGAATATGAGGATGACCGGTCGTTGAACTAACAAGTAATTAAACGTTTCTAGATCAAAAAAAGCCCTTCATTAGACCATCGTCCAGTAGGTGCCGTAACTCAAACCCAAATCTTGCAGTCGGATTGTAACTTAATGTGCTATATACCTGAGTATCCATAAGCTGCCATAGGGCCTCTTTTGTGTAGTCAGCCCTCCCCATAACAACTATACAGCCCCCCTTGTCAGCCTGCTTGATCACAATGTCTTCCCTGTTCCCCAGCCCATCTAGTGCCATTTTTTGGTCACGGCTGAGGTTATGTACTGTTTTATTGGCTTGTTCTGAAAGTTGGATTAGATCCTCTTTTATGCGGCAATGAAACGCCTCCAAGAAGGGTCCTCTAATTCTAGTGGGGTAAAAAAACGGACCTGGGTTTGAATCCTGTATGATTATTTTTAATACTGAATTCTGGGTATGTGTTGGATGTCCCTAATTCATGGAGTGTCAAAAAATCTATTCCCTCCTAAAAATCAATAATGTCATAGATTTTAGGTTGATAATCAACTACATCATTGGATGCCCCTGGTTCGCTAGTCATCTGTATATCACTCTATGTGGTGTTCAGTCCCCAGAAAAATTTCTTACGTGTTAAGCCTCTAACAAGCCTATTGATATCAACAATGGTCTCAAAGAGATTGAATTTGTTGGTAGGGACAAAGCCTAGTCCTAAGGTCAAAACTTCTATCTCCAATTTGGTTAACTGTGTGTGTGAGAGGTTAATAACTTTTAAACTTTGTATTTGTTGCATGCATTTCTCTTTGGCTGGGCCCTTGTTTTTCCCTTTTCTCTTCGGCCTATGCTTCCTCCTCCTTCTATTCCTTTGGGGGCTAACTGAAAAACCTGCTCATTAGAGGTTGTTGCTACCTGCATCGCAAATGTGGGTGGTCTAACTTCCCCCTTACTATCACTCAAAAACTCTTGCTGCCGCCTGTCAGTGGAAGTATTGTTTATTGGTTTAGAGTGAGCTATTAATCTAGTTTTATTTGTTATTGACACCTTAGAATCACTAGGTGCCTTAGCTGCTTTCTTTAACACTCGTCACTCATACCATAATTATCCTGTCTGTGTTCCTCATCAGTACTCTCTACATCAGAAAAGGTTACTTTTTTCTCATCCCCAGTGGCTCCCCACTTAGGCTAGTTACGACTCTTTCTAAATCTGGGTTTGTTAGTTCTAGGGCCTGACTTGGTGTGCCAAGTATACACCTTATTATTCAAATAATCATTATTGTCCCTAGTAAACTTTCTCAATTTAAAATGATCAATCTCAGCTCTAAATTTGATTACAGTATCACTTAGCAATCTATCTAGTTCATTATATTTGGGATGTTCCAGGAACTCATTCAGTTGAGCCTGTATTTTGTTTAATTCCTCCCTAATTTTAACCAATTGACATTGTTTGAACCTTATGATTAATTGCATAAGTCTCTTAGAACAGTCACTTAATATTTCATTCCATTCTTGAATGAACTCAATATCTTCAACTTGGAAAGTGGGTAATTTACGTAACTTCAGTCCCCTGGGTATTAAATCAAGAGGTACTGTATATGGCTGTCTAGCCAGTAGAGAGTTAATAACACAGCAATGCAAAAAATATATTTGTATAACATTTTAATTAGAGGTGAAGCTTCCTAGACAGAACGACATTGCAAATACAGACATCTAACCATAGAAAGCACAATCCTGCCATCTTTGAATGTCATCATTTGCAGTATTTTTTATATTCAGTGACATCACAGAAAGAGACCTCATAGGAAGAGATGTCACATGAAGTAAAGCAATATGCAAAAACAGACTTAATAATGTAAAAGAATAAAGAGATTACCTTTACTTTAGCATTTGTACCAGTAAACAGAAAACAGTCTATATAACTAGTAAAAATGTACTAAAGTTCCTAATTTAAACAAAAACATGTGCAATTGCGCACATATATTTACATAACTTTTACTATTAACAGTTATTAAAAATAGAAGCATTCTTGCATTAAAGTTATAATTTAACATAAATCTCCTAATCAATTATTTTTAACTGTCCAGCTCTTATATAGTCTCACTTCCCTATATATTACACTATTGCAGGGCTCAGCTGAGTGTTTAAAGACAGAACTTAAATGACATAAAACTACCTTAGATCTACTGTCTTAATAGCCAGCAGCAATGCTTCCCAAGTTATCCTGGACTCCTAATAACACTCTGAGGGCAGAGGTGCAGGGGAAGCGCTATGCTGCAGTGAGTCAAATTACTATAAACAGAAGGAGACACACAGCAGACACTCAAAGCTGCTGCTCTTACTGTGTGATTATGCACCGCACCGGGCTGGGTGAGCTGTTGGGGGCAAATGTTTTTTTGTATTATTTAGTCTGACAGCAATTTTCATATGTTTGCACTGTGTTTAGGAAGTGGTGTATGTTTAAAACTCATGCTAAAATGAGTAAGCTGCAGACAATACAAAGTGCTAAAAATGAAGATTACTGTCAGACTAAATAATAAAAAGATTGTGTGTGTGTGAGAGCATCAGTGTGTGTGTAAGAGAGTGTGTGTTTGTGAGAGTGTGTGCGTCCGTATGTGAGAATGTGTGTGTGTGAGAGAGTTTGAGAGAGGGAGTATGTGCAAGTGAGTGTGAGTTTCTGTGTGAGTGTTTCTGTGTATGTGAGGGTGTGTGTGTGTGTGTGAGAGAGAGTGTGTGTTTGTGCGAGTATGTGTGTCTGACTGCACTCAAGAATTAAGTGCGCACACATTTTAGTCACTTGGCCAAAATATGCACAGTCAAAAAATGTGCACACTGCTCAAAAAGAAATTAGAAGGAATATTGGTCAAGATAATCAAATTACAAGCTGCACTACCAATATTTTTTAAATTAAATTATTTACACTGATTCATCCTAGTTTATAGTGTTTAGTTATTGTGCCATAGACCTCCTTAAAAGGCCATTGTACTCAAACATCTGTTGTTCATATGAAATATTTGAAAAAAATAAAAATAAAAGTGCTTTCCATTTAAAACCAAACTAAGACTGCAGTATCACTATGCTTCCTACTAATACTAATTGGTTGACAGGAACTTCCTGCTAATGTTAATTGGTTGATAGGTACTTGCTAATGGCCATGTTAAATGCGATTCTTTCATATCAATGATAAAAATATCCCTTTTACTCAACAAGTGCAATGCCAAAAGTTAACATAAGGCGATCTCAACATTCTTAAAAAACTTTCCATGCAAACTTCCAGACAAAAATATTTTAATATTTAAAACATGCATTGCAAAAATGAGTGAGTTTCATTTCACTTTAATAACCATCATTTTCATAATGTAGGAGAAATAATTAAATCCTGATTCAGTAATCTTGTATCTTATTTATGCCTAATGATTTGTGGTTCCGATATACTTAAAATTTCACAGATACAGGGCTGAACTATCAATAATAAATCAATTTCACAGTATTTCCATCCTCTAGATAATTACTCGTTCATATTTACACATTAGCGCAAATTAAAGTACTGATGTACGCACATGGGTAAAGGAATTAATAACGACTCATTAAAATGAGGACTAAATGGAACATGATAATTTTGAATCTACTGCATAAACTGTAAAATAATTTATTTCATCCATATATTTATTATTGATTAAAAGACATTTTTAAACACAGACTGAAAAGCAGAAAAATGTGGTTTCATATAAACGTGAGCTGCAGCAAAGTCTGGGTAACTCACGCTCAGTGTATACATCATAACTGCATAGGGATAAAAATATTTCTATTCTCTATATATAGAGTGCTATGGAATTTAAAGCGCTACAGAATTTTGTGGCGTTATACAAATAAACCATAATGAAAATAATATATTAAAAAAAATAAAATCTCTCCCTATTTATTAATGTTTTATTTGGCTTAAAATCAAACAAAAAAAGTATTGATACTTAAAGTACTGTAACTGGCACATACATTTTATACTAGGGGGTCGATCCGATAAAAATCGTCTCCCGCAAAAGTCGGCGACGCCAATATTTGCGCAGGTTTGGTATCCTATATACGGCGTAACCTAGAAGTTACGCGCGTATATTTCTGCCGTCGCCCGTAGTTTTTTGGGCCATATGCAGGTATACCAAACCCGCGCAGTTTGGGATCCAATATACAGCGTAAGGACTTACGTGGCGAAAATGGAGAAATCTTACTCCATTTTCACCTCGCCCCAAAAAGCAGCCGTAAGAAGCCTTACGCTGACTATTGGAGCCCCGTAACTCCCTAAACTGGCTGCTAAAATAAACCTAACACCTAACGCATGCGCAATGTCTATCTCCCTGTCAACCGCGATCTGCTAAAATAAACCTAACACCTAACACATGCGCAATGTCTATCTCCCTGTCAACCTCGATCTGCTAAAATAAACCTAACACCTAACGCATGCGCAATGTCTATCTCCCTGTCAACCGCGATCTGCTAAAATAAACCTAACACCTAACGCATGCGCAATGTCTATCTCCCCGTCAACCGCGATCTGCTAAAATAAACCTAACACCTAACGCATGCGCAATGTCTATCTCCCTGTCAACCGCGATCCCCCGCCGCAATCCATAATAAAGTATTTAACCCCTAAACCGTCGCCATCTACATAAACTAACCCCCTACTGTGAGCCCCTAAAACAGCCACCATCTAACTGATCTATCCCCTAATGTGAACCCCTTACACCGCCGCCATCTATATTAAAATTATTAACCCCTAATTTAATCTACCTACCCCGCCGCCAGCTATATTATCTATATTAACCCTAAGTATATTATAGTTAATATAGTTATTACATTATATATATTAACTATATTAACCCTAATTATATTAGGGTTAATATAGTTAATATAGTTACTATAGTATTTATATAAACTATATTAACTCTATCTAACCCTAACACCCCTAACTAAATTCTTATTAAATACATCTAATTCATATTATAAACTAAAATATTCCTATTTAAATCTAAATACTTACCTATAAAATAAACCCTAAGATAGCTACAATGTAATTAATAATTACATTATAGCTATGTTAGGGTTTATATTTATTTTACAGGTAAATTGTTAATTATTTTAACTAGGTATAATAGCTATTAAATAGTTATTACCTATTTAATAGCTACCTAGTAAAAATAATTACCCAATTACCTGTAAAATAAATCCTAACCTAAGTTACAAATACACCTACACTATCAATAAATTAAATAAACTACAAATATCTATCTAAAAATACAATTAAATAAACTAAACTAAATTACAAAAAAACAACAACACTAAATTACAAAAAATAAAAAAAAGATTACAAGATTTTTAAGCTAATTACACCTATTCTAAGCCCCCTAATAAAATAATAAACCCCCAAAATAAAAAAAATTCCCTACCCTATTCTAAATGAAAAAAAAGTTCAAAGCTCTTTTACCTTACCAGCCCTTAAAAGGGCCTTTTGTGGGGGCATGCCCCAAAGAAAACTGCTCTTTTGCCTGCAAAAAACCCCACAATACCACCCCCCAACATTACAACCCACCACCCACATACCCCTAATCTAACCCAAACCCCCCTTAAATAAACCTAACACTACCCCCCCTGAAGATCTCCCTACCTTGTATTCACCCAGCCGGGCAGAACTCCTCATCCGATCCGGGCGATGTCTTGAAGCAAGCGTCAGAGAGTCTTCTTCCATCGGCGATGTCTTCAAGCAAATCGGCATCTTCAATCTTCTTTGTTCGCTCCTCCGCCGCGGAGCATCCATCCGGCACGACGACTTCCCAACGAATGAGGTTCCTTTAAATGACGTCATCCAAGATGGCGTCCGCCGAATTCCGATTGGCTGATAGGATTCTATCAGCCAATCGGAATTAAGGTAGAATAATCTGATTGGCTGATTGAATCAGCCAATCAGATTCAAGTTCAATCCGATTGGCTGAACCAATCAGCCAATCAGATTGAACTTGAATCTGATTGGCTGATTCAATCAGCCAATCAGATTTTTCTACCTTAATTCCGATTGGCTGATAGAATCCTATCAGCCAATCGGAATTCGGCGGACGCCATCTTGGATGACGTCATTTAAAGGAACCTCATTCGTCGGGAAGTCGTCGTGCCGGATGGATGCTCCGCGGCGGAGGAGCTAACAAAGAAGATTGAAGATGCCGATTTGCTTGAAGACATCGCCGATGGAAGAAGACTCTCTGCCGCTTGCTTCAAGACATCGCCCGGATGGAAGAAGACTTCACTGCCTCTTGCTGGAAGACATCGCCCGGATCGGATGAGGAGTTCTGCCCGGCGGGGTGAATACAAGGTAGGGAGATCTTCAGAGGGGGTAGTGTTAGGTTTATTTAAGGGGGGTTTGGGTTAGATTAGGGGTATGTGGGTGTAACAACTCACTCTGCTACTTTCTAAGAGTGAGTATAAAAAGGAAGGGTTGGAGCTCAACCACAGAATACCAAAGATTTAACTAGTGAGATATGTTAGTTTGTTTCAACCCTTTGCATATAGCACTACTGCTCACGTGCTATATTAAGCAAGGGTGTGAATTTTAGTCTGTTATCAAAGCTCCAATTAGAACTGTGGTGCTTAAACTGGACTCAATAGTATAAGTTCACAGAATAGTAGCAATACTTCCTGTTAGGAAAAATGTGCACGTTATTTGCATCACAGTATTATTCACAAGAATTGTATTGACATCATGAGAAGTGATGAGAAGTGGCAGAAAGACAATTCCAAACAAAACTACTGTAGCAATACAGGAATCTCCTAGAGATATTAAGTAATTATGTATCAGTCTTATTTTATCACCAAGTGGTATGTGGTAATAAGAAACAGTCTTACTTTATATCCGGAATCTCCAAGGGCAGAGGTAAGATGAAAGATATAAGCCTTTGATTTGCTTATAGCGTGAGTTGCTGGGAAGTTAACTACAGGTAGAGCTGCAGGCACTCACAAGCTGTAACGGAGAGAAGACTTTGTGCGAGTCTAAGGTAACACGCAATTGATATCCGTTCCAGTGTTTCCTTGTCAGTGTGTGTTGTATACTGGTGTTGCGCTGTGCAGCGAAAAGGGTTGCGGTAGGTGACGGAAGGAGGCAGCTGCAGCTGAAAGTCTCAGAAAAATATTAGCAAGCCAGAGTACTCAGAAGCGCAATCAGATTATTTTAGGCAGCCAAATTCTGTAGAAGTAAAAGGAGTGTTCAGGTTTAAACAGAATAGCTTTAGGTATTCTGTATTTGTAATCCACAAAAGGTAAGGCTCAGAGATAAGTAGCTTGTATGAAACAAACAAAATACTAAGCGCCGAGCGCTGTGAGGCCAGGTGTTTTATTAGCTAGGCAGGTGTAGATAGTGAGAGTTGCTGGGTCCTAAAAGGTATAGGATCTGACATCACCCCCCCCCTTCAAGCCAGCTGTTCCACAGCTCGGGGTGCTGGACGGTCCGGATGCCTCCGATGGTATAGAGACACCAGCCGGGGAGCATTCAAGTTGGAAGCCGGTTCCCAGGTGTCATCCTCAGGTGGATAATTTTTCCATCGTATCAGGTATTCCAACACTGAACCCCGGAATCTGGAATCCAGAACTGATTGGACTTCATAGGAGTCAGTCTCCACCAGTGGTAGAGAAGGCGGTAGAACCATTTTAGTGTCTCGAGTGGGTCTGTAAGGCTTGAGCAAAGACACATGAAAAGTCGGGTGGACTTTTATGGTGGGAGGTAATTCCAAGGTTACTGCATTTTCGTTTATGATTCTAATGACAGGAAATGGTCCAATGAAACGGGAAGCCAACTTCTTGGAAGGTACTTGTAGGCGTAAATTTTTTGTTGAAAGCCAAACCTTGTCACCTATAATATACTTCGGGGGTGTTCGTCTTCGGAGGTCATAATAATGTTTTTGATTTTCTTGTGACTTCTGGATATTAAGTGTAATATTAGCAAATGCTGTGATGAGGTTTCGGCTGTAATCTTCGAGTTGAGGAGACGTAGAAGAGGCTTCAGGACAAATGTGAAAAGTGGGATGGTAACCATAAGAGGCATAAAAGGGAGACAGTTTAGTAGATGAATTCTTCAGATTATTATAGGCATATTCTGCCATAGGCAAATAGTCGACCCAATCGTCTTGTTGTTGATTACAGTAACATCTTAAGTATTCCTCAAGCCATTGATTCAACCGCTCGGTTTGGCCATTCGTCTGCGGATGGAAAGAGGTGGTATAGCTATGGGTAATCTTCAGTAAGGAGCATAGCCTAGTCCAAAACCGTGACGTAAATTGGGTGCCCCTGTCCGTGATTATTCTGGAAGGAGTTCCGTGAAGTTTTACAATATGAAGTAGGAACAGGTTAGCAGTCTCAGCTGCGGTAGGCAGCTTATGGTACGGGATGAAATGTCCCATTTTTGTAAACATATCTACTACGACTAAGATAGTAGTTTGTCTCTTAGAGGGTGGTAACTCAACGATGAAGTCCATGGAGACTTGTTCCCAAGGTCTTTGGGGAATAGGAAGAGGCATTAAAAGTCCATAAGGTTTGTTTCTTTCTAATTTGGATGAAGCACAAATCAAACAAGTAGTCACAAATTCTTGTACTGTTTCCCTCATTTTTGGCCACCAGTAGGATCTTTGGAGTAAATCTGTTGTTCGGTTCACACCAGGATGACCAGACATAGGTAGGTCATGATGGAGTCGTATAAGTGTAGTTCTTAAACTGGGGGACACATATATGCGATCATCATGATAGTATACTCCAGAATTTTGTGAGAGTACTTTTAGAGGTAGATCCTTATCGATTTTATAGGAAGCTAACAATTCATCCTTGAGATACGATGAGAGGGCGATAAATCGCTCCTGAGGTATGATTGAAGTTGTATTGAACTCTGTGATTGGTTTGGAATGTAACCTGGATAGGGCATCTGCTTTTCCGTTTTTGATTGCAGGACGGTATATTATGTGAAAATCAAATCTGGCAAAAAATAAGCACCAACGGACTTGTCTGGCAGAAAGTGTCTTGTTTGATTGTAGATACTGGAGATTTTTGTGATCCGTATAAATTGTGATGGGGAATTTAGCTCCTTCCAAAAGATGTCTCCAGTTTTCCAAAGCTCTGCGTATAGCCAATAATTCTTTGTCCCCTATCGAGTAATTCATTTCTGCTGGACTCATGATCTTAGAAAAAAAAGAAACAGGATGCAAAGGCTCAGAAAGTGATTGTCTTTGTGATAAAACTGCTCCGGTAGCGTAGTCGGAGGAATCGACCTCTAGGACAAATTGCAGATCGATATTTGGGAATCTGAGAATAGGGGCAGTTGAGAAACTGGATTTTAGGAAATTGAAAGCTGAGGTTGCTTCTTCTGTCCAAATAAAAGGAATAGAATTTCTGGTAAGTAGCGTGAGGGGTCTGGCTATTTTGGAGAATCCCTTAATGAATTTACGGTAATAGTTTGAGAACCCAAGGAACCTCTGCAATTCCTTTTTATCCTTCGGTTGTGGCCAATCTAGAAGAGTTTCAACCTTTTTGTGTTGCATACTGATACCGTCTGGTGATATATCGTAACCGAGAAATGATATCTGTGAGCAATGGAATTGACACTTCTCCAACTTAGCGTATAATTTATGTACACGAAGTCGAGACAATACCCAGCGAACATGTTTTTTATGTTCTGAAAGGGATTTGGAATAGATGAGGATGTCGTCTAGATATACCACGACGCAGAGGTCCAGTAGATCTCGGAAAACATAATTGATAAAATGTTGGAAAGTTGCCGGGGCATTGAAAAGGCCGAATGGCATCACAAGATATTCAAACAATCCGTACCTAGTACGGAATGCAGTGAGCCATTTGTCGCCTTCGCGGATACGGACTAAATTATAGGCCCCACGGAGATCGAGTTTCGTATATATGGTGGCATTGGAAAGGCGTTCAATCAGCTCCGGAATTAGAGGGAGAGGATATCTATTCTTCACCGTTCTTTTATTTAACTCGCGGTAATCTATAATAGGCCGGAGTGAGCCATCTTTATTGGTAACGAAAAACATACCGGCCCCAGCGGGAGATGTTGAAGCTCTGATGAAGCCTTTCTTTATATTTTCGTCTAAATAACCTTTGAGGTGTTGTAATTCAGGTTGGCTGAGAGGATAGACATGTCCAAAAGGGATACTGGCACCAGGTTGGAGTTGTATGGGGCAGTCATAGGGACGATGAGGTGGCAAGTTCTCTGCTTCGGTTTTGCTAAACACGTCTGTAAATTCCGAGTATTCAGATGGAATTTGAGGTTGGTCTGAAGTAGTTTGTAAGAGACACTGTTTGGGAAAACAGGTGTTAATACAATAAGTAGAATTGAAATTAATTTTAGAAGAAGACCAGGTTATATGTGGTTCGTGTTGTTGTAACCATGTTATACCCAAAACAACAGGAAACTGTGGTGAGGGTAAAACATCAAAGGAAATGTGTTCAGTATGACCCTCAATAGATGTGACAACCAAAGGTATTGTGTGATGCGTTATGGGACCAGTGTTAACAATTGAACCATCAATAACTCTGACAGCAAGAGGTTTTGATTTCAAAACAAGAGGAATTTTATTACTGGTAACAAGTGCAGAATCGATGAAGTTTCCAAATGCACCAGAGTCCACGATGGCTTTAGTAGGTAGTCTTTTGAGGTCCCACTGTAAAACAAGGGAAAGCCCACAATAAGTTATTGAGTTATGAGTCAAATGAGTTGATTTGATAGAAATAAACTTACTTTTCTTATTCTTCAAGAGGATTGGGCAATCCTGTACAGTGTGTGATGCATCGGCACAATACATACACAAATTATGGCTCTTCCTCCTAAACCTTTCTGCAGGTGTGATAGGCCCTCTGACAACCCCTATTTCCATAGGTACAGGTTGTTGGTTAGAGTTTTGAGGAGTGCTGCGTACCGAAGAAGACGTTATCTTAGATGGGGATTCTGTGTGGTATCTCTCATGTCTGCGTTCACGCAGCCTTCTATCAATTTGGGTGGTGACCCTCATCAAAGCTTCCAAAGTGGCTGGCATATCTATACGAGCCAATTCGTCCTTCAGGGACTCAGCTAAACCTATTCTAAATTGATTTCGGAGAGCAACCGGACTCCACAAGGAGTCAGAGGCGTAGAGTTTAAACTCTGATATGTAGTCCTCCACTGGCCTCTTTCCTTGCTTCAGCTCTCTCATCATAGACTCTGCAGTCAGTTGAGTATCTTTATCCAAATATAATTCATCCATATTGTCAAAGAATGCTGACAAGGAAGACAATATGGGATCTTGGTGTTCACAAAGATTGTCGGCCCAACCTCTCGGTTCTCCACGTAGGAAAGACACCACTGAGAGGACTTTGATTCTGTCAGTTGGATAACTGCGTGGTCTAAGGCTAAACAGGAGGTGACAGGCATTTTTGAACTGTTTGTATAATTTTCTATTTCCAGTAAAAGGTTCAGGCAAAGAGACCTGAGGTTCAGGTAGTGTGTCATGTGCTGCCTTTAGGGCAATTGAATCCTTAATTATGTCACGTAAAGATTTATTTTCTACCTGCAGGTCTCTGACCGCTTGTGCAATCTGGTCTACCCTCTGTGTGAGGTTGTAGACGACCTGGGGTATATCTGCTGGCTCCATAGTGGCTTAGTATTATGTAACAACTCACTCTGCTACTTTCTAAGAGTGAGTATAAAAAGGAAGGGTTGGAGCTCAACCGCAGAATACCAAAGATTTAACTAGTGAGATATGTTAGTTTGTTTCAACCCTTTGCATATAGCACTACTGCTCACGTGCTATATTAAGCAAGGGTGTGAATTTTAGTCTGTTATCAAAGCTCAAATTAGAACTGTGGTGCTTAAACTGGACTCAATAGTATAAGTTCACAGAATAGTAGCAATACTTCCTGTTAGGAAAAATGTGCACGTTATTTGCATCACAGTATTATTCACAAGAATTGTATTGACATCATGAGAAGTGATGAGAAGTGGCAGAAAGACAATTCCAAACAAAACTACTGTAGCAATACAGGAATCTCCTAGAGATATTAAGTAATTATGTATCAGTCTTATTTTATCACCAAGTGGTATGTGGTAATAAGAAACAGTCTTACTTTATATCCGGAATCTCCAAGGGCAGAGGTAAGATGAAAGATATAAGCCTTTGATTTGCTTATAGCGTGAGTTGCTGGGAAGTTAACTACAGGTAGAGCTGCAGGCACTCACAAGCTGTAACGGAGAGAAGACTTTGTGCGAGTCTAAGGTAACACGCAATTGATATCCGTTCCGGTGTTTCCTTGTCAGCGTGTGTTGTATACTGGTGTTGCGCTGTGCAGCGAAAAGGGTTGCGGTAGGTGACGGAAGGAGGCAGCTGCAGCTGAAAGTCTCAGAAAAATATTAGCAAGCCAGAGTACTCAGAAGCGCAATCAGATTATTTTAGGCAGCCAAATTCTGTAGAAGTAAAAGGAGTGTTCAGGTTTAAACAGAATAGCTTTAGGTATTCTGTATTTGTAATCCACAAAAGGTAAGGCTCAGAGATAAGTAGCTTGTATGAAACAAATACTAAGCGCCGAGCGCTGTGAGGCCAGGTGTTTTATTAGCTAGGCAGGTGTAGATAGTGAGAGTTGCTGGGTCCTAAAAGGTATAGGATCTGACAGTGGGTGGTGGGTTGTAATGTTGGGGGGTGGTATTGTGTTTTTTTTTGCAGGCAAAAGAGCAGTTTTCTTTGGGGCATGCCCCCACAAAAGGCCCTTTTAAGGGCTGGTAAGGTAAAAGAGCTTTGAACTTTTTTTTCATTTAGAATAGGGTAGGGAATTTTTTTTATTTTGGGGGTTTATTATTTTATTAGGGGGCTTAGAATAGGTGTAATTAGCTTAAAAATCTTGTAATCTTTTTTTTATTTTTTGTAATTTAGTGTTTGTTTTTTCTTGTAATTTAGTTTAGTTTATTTAATTGTATTTTTAGATAGATATTTGTAGTTTATTTAATTTATTGATAGTGTAGGTGTATTTGTAACTTAGGTTAGGATTTATTTTAAAGGTAATTGGGTAATTATTTTAACTAGGTAGCTATTAAATAGGTAATAACTATTTAATAGCTATTATACCTAGTTAAAATAATTAACAATTTACCTGTAAAATATATATAAACCCTAACATAGCTATAATGTAATTATTAATTACATTGTAGCTATCTTAGGGTTTATTTTATAGGTAAGTATTTAGATTTAAATAGGAATATTTTAATTAATAATATTAATATTAGATTTATTTTAATAAGAGTTTAGTTAGGGATGTTAGAGTTAGATAGGGTTATTATACTTAATATATATATAATATAATAACGATATTAACTATATGAACCCTAATATAATTAGGGTTAATATAGTTAATATATATAATATAATAACTATATTAACTATATTAACCCTAATATAATTAGGGTTAATATAGTTAATATAGCTGGCGGCGGTGTAGGGGGATTAGATTAGGGGTTAATACATTTATTATAGGTGGCCGCGGTGTAGGGGGATGTAGATTGTAGGCAAAAGAGCAGTTTACTTTGTGACAAAGCCCCGCCAAAAGCCCTTTTAAGGGCTGGCAAAAGAGCTGTTACTTTGGGGCAATGCCACGCAAAAAGCCCTTTTCAGGGCTATTTGTAGGGTTAGACTTAGGTTTAGTAGTAGGGATAGTTTAGTATTTTAGGGGTTAAATAATTTAATATAGATGGCGGCGGGGTAGGGGGATTAGATTAGGGGTTAATAATTTTAAAATAGATAGCGGCGGGGTAGGGGCTCACTTTAGGGGGTTATAGATTTAATATAGTTGGCGGCGGTTTAGGGGTTAATAACTTTATTAGGTAGCGGCAGGCTCCGGGAGCGGCGGTTTAGGGGTTAATACATTTTATTGTTAGGCTAGTGAGGGGGGATAGCGGATAGAGGGTTAGACGTGTCGGGCTATGTTAGGGAGGCGTGTTAGACAGTGCGGGTGATTTAGATTTTAGTCACAGGCAGTTTCTAACGTGCCGCAAGTCACTGGCAACGCCAGAAATTTGTACTTGCGCAGATTTCTGGACATCGCTGGTTTATCCGACGGCGCCGTATATGGGATAGCTCGAGTTGCGAGCTGAAACTGCGGGCGACGCGGGTTCCCTCGCTTGCGCCGCAAACTACGATCTATATCGGATCGCGCCCTAGTTTTGTCCACGATATAAAAATACAGGTTCTGTTTTACAGGCTTAAAATGTAAACAAGATATTTAAAATAAATATTTAAACAGTGTAGTAATTTAAATTAGGATGTACTATATTATGTGTTATGGTCTATTAGTGAGTGCATTAGTTAAAGTCCATTAACCAATCTTTATATTTATTTTGTGCATATATACACATATATATCAGCATTTGCTATCTTATGCTACTAGGGCCAAATGTGCCATGTAACACAACCAATATTACTATGTGCTTAACAACCAAAAAAGGGTTTAAACACATAGGTCAAATCAATCTTTAAAAAAGTGGTTAAACTTCTAGTAATTTAGGTTCACTAATTTGATAATTATATATTCTAATGGACTGCATGCAGCATGTCATTTTGCAATAAACTGTCCCCTGTGAAATTATATTACTAGTCTCTGGTCCAAAAGAGGCATTTATTTTTTTCCATTTGTGTTATTGTTTTCTTGAACGTATAGGATGCAAAAGGTTCAAGCCTTTTAGCTTCAGGTAAGTGTACAGAGGTCTCTGTTGAAAAAAACCTAACCTTCATTTTGTAAATCATTAGCTGCATGTTTTTGTTTATAAGTCTTTTGTATTATTTTTAAAAGGCCAGTAAAAATTAATAATAAAAAAAAAATGCTCAAGAATCAATACCACTGGATTTGTGTATAATAGATGCCAAAATATATTTAAAGTAGAAACAATTCAGAGGCTGTTTCCCCTTCCTCAAACCAACTGAAGGGGAAACAGAACCCCCCTTCCCCCGAAACATCACTACTTTAAATAGTGGGGTATGTTTTTTTGAGACTTCATTTTGCTATAAATAATTCCTTGGTATGGCTTATTGTTTGTTCTGATCCTCCACTTTATATAACTAATACTGTAGATAGCTAGATAGATAAATATTCATCTATATTCCTTTATACCTTAGTTCTTTTCCAAAGCCAAGAAGATCGGTAGCGTTATCTGTAGCTCGTGTTGCCATTCTTTCGGCACGATCTCGCAGTTTGTAAAAGCTATTGAAGATGTTCCGGATCAGCTCTCTGCTGGCCGCAAACTGAACCTGGATATCAGCTGGGAGATAATCCTGTAAAGGAAGGAGCAAAATAGGAGTTTGAAAAAAGAAAGTATGGTTGTATAAGTAAAGGTGCTGGCAAATAATAGAGCACAACGCATTTCACTGAAATCTCAGCACATATTAGATTCTAAAAGGTAATTTCCTTCTTTATCCAGACAAATGAATGGAGACATTGTAGTGTTGGGTGGAAAAACAATGTACTACTAGATTGGTATATATATCATGACTCTCTTTCCCTTCTTGGCTCCATTTGCCTCTCTCCCCTATACCCTTGTCAGCCCACTCTTCCTTTACTGGTCCAAGACAACTCTCTCTTCCCCCTTTAGCCCAGGCTGTTTGTCTTATCTACTTGGTTACAGCTGATACACGCTCCTAATTTGACTCCCCAGTTGCGCCTATTTTGCCTTGTCCCTGGCTGTTCTCTCTCATTATGCTTTATTAGATTGTTATAAACTTTACTGAAACAGGTTTCAGTCGTCCAAAAGGAAAAAACAGAATGGCGAACAAAAGAAGAAGGGGAAAAGGAAAGAGAGAACAACATTATGCAGAAATTTAGGGAAAATTAACCATTTCCTCCACACGCTATGATGTAAAATCTAAAAGTTCAATTCATAAAGACTTGTCAGCAGAAGTGATTGTATTGCATAGCAATATAAGTCCTGATAGGTCAAGCCATATGCATATTTTGCTATTCAAAGTTAAATTTAACCAAATTATGGGAGTCCAAAGTAAATTATACACGGACCGGCTCATGTAGTAAAACCAAACTTATTATATGCAATTTAAAAAGCATAAATAGTAGCAGTCATCAACATCACATCCAGGGTAACAAGCCTACAAAAAAATAATCCTGTGGATCCAAATTATGGGATAAATATGGACACTATTGAGTCCACTCCAGGAAATAGATGGTTGGAGCGGTAAAAAGCTCCCAACAGCTTATGAGGGAAACACTGCTGTCTCCTGACAGCTGAATAGCGTGGTCTGGTATAGTCTGTGTTAGCAACATTATTTCATACCTTATTAACTATAGTTATTGTGTAGCTACAATTCAGTTACACAAACTAGATCTTTAGTACTTACATTTTTAGAATGACAAAAAAAAAGAAAAGTTTGCAAAACTTCTAACACAAACTATCAAGTGCACTGCACAAATCACATGTTATGCTTTCATTATCTTATCAAATTATCTGCTTAAACAGTAACATCACCTCAGTGCCCCAAACAAGCAGACCTACAGTTTTGACGTAGAGTTGTGTGGCGTATACACTCCTTCTGGCAAAATTGCAAACCTGTATCATCTTCCAAACCAACACACTTATCTGCAAAGTATTGAGGGTGCAACCATGGTACATGTATAAATACTGCAGTACAGATAAGTCTGAATAGCTGGTGGCCATATTTCATTTTATTTTATATATTTCCACCTTTTTGATTTAGAATAAGGCAATAAAGTTCTCAAGTTAAAGGGACGATAACGTCCAAATTAAACTTTCACGATTCAGATAGAGCGTGCAATTTAAAACAACTTTAAAATGTACTTCCATTATCTAATTTGCTTCATTCTCTTGGTATCCTTTGTTGAAAAGTATACCTTGGTAGGCTTCGAAGCAGCAATGCACTACTGGGAGCTAATTGCTAATTGGTGGCTGCATATATAGGCCTCCTTTCATTGGCCCAGCCAATATATTTATCTAGCTCCCAGTAGTGAATTGCTGCTCCTGGAGCAAAGTATACAAAGAGAATAAAGCAAATTTGGTATTAGAAGTAGATTGGAAAATTGTGTAAAACTGTATACTCTATCTGAATCATGGAAGAAAAATGTTGGGTTTCATGTCCCTTTAATGCTCCTTTAAACATTGAAACTAGACGTGAATAACACAAAGATCTGTGCAAAACTTGTGTGTTGCACTATTAAACATATAAATCCGGCTCTGAAAATAGCCAAATGTCGCTACCCGCACTTGTCTAATAGAAACATATTGACGGCAGATAAGAACCATGGGCCCAACAAGTCTGCCCCTATTTCTAATAAAGTGTAAGCTTAAAGGGACATGAAACCCCAAATTTTTCTTTCATGATTCAGATAGAGAATACAATTTTATACAACTTTCTAATTTACTTCTATTATCTAATTAGTTTCATTCTCTTGGTATCATTTGTTTCCCAGGACATACTTGAAAACGAGAGAAATCTCAATGTATCCTTCCTGGTAAAATATTTTATAAATAAATACATTTGTTGAAGAGGCAGCAATGCACTACTGGTTTCTAACTGAACAGATGGGTGAGCCAATGACAATCGGTAAATATACACAGCAACCAAAGCAGCGAGAACCTAGGTTCTTTGCTGCTCCAGAGCTTGCCAAGATAAAGCTTTCAGTAAAGGATAACAAGAGAAGGAAGCAAATTAAATAATAGAAGTAAATTGGAAAGTTCTTTGAAATTGTATTCTCTATCCTTTTTTTTTTTTTTAAAGTAATTTTTCTTTTATTGAAAATAAAAAAAACAGAAAAGACAAAAACAAATCTCAAATAAAAATATGCCACACAGGGCAAAATGACAGGTTTGATAAAGATACAAATATATGTACATTAAATACAAAAGAGGAAAAAAAAAGAGTTAATGTCATACACATAATATTGACAGACATTGACCGTTTATATTATTATATTAATGAGCTGAACTTAGTAACCTATGTCTTTCGGTCGTCTTTAAATAAAAACTACACTTAATATTGCAAGGATAAAAGATGACTGAACATAGTATCATAACTCAAATAGTGTAGACTAACTCGGGATATAATAACCATTAGGGCACAATTGAGGTTTATAATACATAAATATCATCTTAGCTTAATACACTTAAGCCATAAGGACCCAAAAAGTAAATAACTTAACAATCTAGAGCTCATCATTTTAACTTGATGGATCTGAAGAAAAGAAAAATGGTTTTTTACCTCTTACTTAGTTCAGTTTCCCTGTCAAACAAAATAAAAAGAGAGAGAAAAAAAAAAAAAAAAAAAAAAAAAAAGGTAAATTAAGTTCTTCCTCTCTCCCCCGCCCCCTCTCCCCCCCCACCCCCTTCCCCCTCAGCAAGCGCCGAAGCCATCATTGTGAATGATCATTATCTTGGTTCATAGCACTCCTATTCCCTATAACTGGAAATCCATGAAGCCGGAAATTCACCATGCAATACGAAATCTGCGAAACTATCTGAGCTTAAAAATGGGGATAAGATACGTTTTTGGATGGATAAGGTATAGGATTTAATTATGGGTAACCAGTCCAAAATGAACTTTTTTATTTTTTTTTCATTAGAGGATTTAAGGTGAAAAGATTCAAAAATTATTTGATTCTGTATCTCTTGCATAACCATAGCAAAGGAGGGTACATACTTTGATTTCCAATTTTTTGTGATGAGATGTCTAATAGACATGATAATGGATACTAGGGTTTTTGATCTCAGAGGAGAATCATTGACGTGGATATTTAGAAAGATGATATTTTCTGAGTTAAATGAGACTACAGTGGCATAGTGTATTTTTAACCAGAAGGAAAGTTTGTTCCACAATTGTTTTAATTTTGGGCAATAGAAAAACATGTGTAAAAGGTCTGCTTTGAAATATGTACATCGGGGGCATTTAGCAGATTGTGAGCTATACATTTTTGCCAGCCTAACAGGTGTTATATATGACCTATTTATGATTTTAAAGTGAGACTCTTTCCAGCTGGATGGAATTCGACATTTGTTTACTAAAGTACAACTAGCCTTTAATTCTCCGTCTTCCAAGTTTGGACAATCTTGTGACCATGAAGCAGAGATATCATTAAGACTGAGTAGATTCTGCTTATTGAGCATAATGTCATACATTAGAGAAATTGAAGTTGATCCCGTTTTGTATTTCAGAATACATTTTTTGATATCAGACCATGCTAGGCCTCGATCCAGCTCCCAATTATGTTTATTGAGATAGTGTCTTATCTGAAAATAAGCAAACATATCCTGTCTGGAGAGGTCAAATTGCGTAACAAGAGACTCAAATGAACATATATAGCCATCCTCATGGAAAATTTGGTATAAATTAATGAGTCCTTTATCCGCCCATTTCTTAAAGGTTACCTGAGAATAACCAGGGGAAAAATCAACCATTCCAATTATTGGGAGTAATTCGGAAAAAGAGTAATCAACACCAGTAATTGAGCAAAATTTCTGCCAGGCTCTAATAATGTTATTTATAGTTATCAATCCCTTGATATTATAGGGTAACTCCTTTACTGGACAATGCAAACTGGCTTTAACAGAAAAGGGAGTTATCATATAATTTTCCATTATCGAACATGAAAAGATATTTGTGTCCGCTAACCAGTCTATGGCGATTTTGGCTAAGCAGGCGATATTATAATATTGTATATTTGGCAACGCTAGTCCCGCGGAATCAAGTGAGTTCATTAGTTTTTTAAGTGCAATACGTGGTTTCTTATTTTTCCAGATAAATCTGGAGAAGAGAGAATATAATTTATGTTGGTCTGTCGCAGGGATCAGTAAAGGTAGGTTCTGAAGTGGGTATAATAACCGAGGAAATATGATTGTCTTGATAAGGCTAACACGCGCTGATATCGATATAGGTAAAGAGGTCCAATTTTCTAGATCAGTTTGAATTTTCTTTATCAAAGGAGGAAAATTTAACTTATACCAGCAATTAGGATTGGGATGAATATAAATGCCTAAATATTTAAGTGTTTCCGATATTTGGAACGGGAAGTTAAACTTAGCATGGCTATCCTTTTTAATCCACATTAGTTCACTTTTTTTTGAGTTGATTTTATAACCTGAAAATGAGCTAAAAGTACTTAGGCTATTTAAGAGAGCAGGAATTTCTTGGACAGGATCTCCTATAAATATCAGTAAATCATCTGCGTAGATTAGAAGTTTTAAAACTTGTGGGCCAATTCTAATACCGCTAATAATGTCTCTAAGCCAAATTGCTAATGGTTCGAGAGCTATATTAAAAAGAAATGGCGAGAGAGGGCAGCCTTGCCTAGTACCTCTACCTAATGTCAACGCGGGAGAGACATTAGAGTTAACTAAAAGATATGAGATTGGGTTTCTATAGATATTGTGTATGAATCGAATAAATTGATTTCTAAAGCCAAATTGTTCGAGCGCTCTAAATAGGTGATTCCAAGCGATTGCGTCAAACGCTTTTTCGGCGTCGAGGCTAATTAGGGCTTTATCTTGTTTCGCTTGTGTGAGTTGTGATGGATCAGTATTATACATGTAATCTATACACGTTAGAACTTTGCGGATACTTTTTGAGGAATTCCTAGAACTCATAAAGCCTGTTTGGTCGGGATGTATTATTTTATCGAAAGAAATCGAGAGCCTGGAAGCTATGATTGAAGTTAATATTTTGTAATCTGTATTAAGGACCGATATAGGTCTGTAAGACGCAGGGTCTTCCGGGTCTTTATCTTTTTTAAGGATTAGGGAAATATTTGCAGCAGTAAAATTTTTTGAAATTGGTTGATCATTAGTGAAATAATTATTAAAAAGTTTTTCCAGGGACTCTACTATTTCCTCCGACAAAATTTTGAAGAATTCAGCTGGAATACCATCGGGACCCGCTGCCTTGTTTAATTTAGTCTTGGTTATAGCTTTTCTAATTTCCTCTTGGGTTATAGGGGCATTTAATATTGCTATGTCTGTGTCTAACATTTTCGGAAAGGTTAATCCTGGACCAAAACCTATCTTCTTGGATTGTGTCTGGTTCTATTCCAGTATATAATTGTTGATAGTAAGTATGGAAAAAATTAACAATTTTATTCGGGTCCGAGTATCTTTGGATCCCTGACTTTATAGCCAAAATATAATTTTTCTTTTTCCTATTTCTGGTTAATTTGGCTAGGAATTTAGCGGAACAGCCATGAAAGCCTTTAAAAAGAAGATTATTTCTTGTTTCTACCTCTTGAATTTTTTGCTTTATTACAATATCCCTTTCCTGCCTAGCTTCAATATATTTTTTCCAATTTTGATCATTACGCAGATTATTATACCTTTCATAGGCAATTTTGATTCGGTTTGCTAATAGTGTCTCTTGTGCGGCCGATTTCTTTTTTATGGTACTCAAATAAGCCTTTATCTCTCCTCTTATGACTGCTTTAGCAGTTTCCCAGAAAATCTCTATTTTATTAATATAGGTTATGTTGTTTTCACAGTATTCTCTCCAGGTTTGTCTCAGCCAGATCTTAAATCTGGGATTATTGTACAAATATTTAGGGAAATAGAACGTGAAATTATTACTCTTATGTTGACTCAGAGAGGGAAACAGGATCGATATACTAGCATGGTCCGATATGGCAATATCGTGTATCTGGGGAGTTAACCTAAATATAGATAGAGATTCAGATATTAAAATATAATCGATTCTCGAAAATGTCCTAAACGTTTTGGATTCACAAGTGAATTTCCGAGAGTCGGGATTTTTAATTCTCCAAATATCAACAAGTTTCATCTTATTACAAAAGGATCTGAAGTATTTAGCTTGCCGATCATATTCTTGTTTGTTTCTAGTGTCAAATCTATCAAGATCAGCAGATAGAGACATATTAAAATCACCCCCGACTATAACATTTTGGTTAATATGGGGAAATAGTTTAGACTGGATTAATTTCCAGAATTTGGATGAAAATTTGTTAGGAGCATATATATTGCATAAAAATATTCTGGCCTCATGGATTTGAATTTGTACTAAGAGAAATCTAGCTTCTGGGTCCCTTTCTATGTTCAAAATCTTATAAGTCAAGTTTTTATTAATTAAAATTGCAACTCCATTTTTTCTAGAGGCGCAGGGGGTCGCTATGACTTCCCCAACCCATTTAGACTGAAGTTTAGATATTTCAACATCTTTAAGGTGGGTTTCTTGTAGGAAAACAATTGAAGGGTTTAATTTCCCCAGTCTTTGGATAACTGTTTTACGTTTTATTACTGAGGTTATTCCTCCTACATTCCAGGAAAGGAGCTTAAATTCCTCAACTAGGTTAAATCCTGTAGTGGCCATCAACTAAAATAGGAATATTTAAATTCACACAGATATATATACCAACAGCTGGTGACTATAGGATGGGGGGGGGACAGGGGGAGGGAGAGAGAGAGGAAAAGAAAGAGAGAGAGGAAAGAAGGGAGAAAAAAAAAAAAAAAAAAAAAAAAAAAAAAGAAAAAAAACCACAAAAAAAAAAAGAACAAATAATATACAGAACTTAAAATTTACATTAGGAGCCATCTGAAAGATATTTCTGCGCTTCTTCTACAGAGCCAAGAGATATCCTGTTACCTTCCTTCAATATTATAATCCTTGCAGGATAAACCATCCGTGCATTTTCTCCTTTATTAATCAATTGGGTACAGAAGGGGGCCATACTTTTTCTCTTGAGAGCGGTTTCATTAGAGAAATCCTGAAATAACAGAATCTTCTTGCTTGCTATAGTGAATGTTTCTAGTTTTTTAAATAGTTTGAGGATTTGGAGTTTATCCTGAAATCTAAGGGTTTTAAAGATACAGATTCTATTTCTAGGTGATCCATCTTGATTGACCCTTCTGGGGCCTATTCGATGGGCTCTTTCTATTGACAGGGGGAGAAGGTGGGGGGGGGAACCCTAAAGCTTGTGGGAGGACTGTTGAGGAAAAGTGCAGCAGGTCCTCAAATTCTGGGGTATCGGGTAAACCGACAATTCTAATATTATTACGCCTGGAGCGATCTTCCAGATCCTCCAGGCGATTTTGTAAATTACAGATTTTGTCATCTTGTTTTTGTAATATATTTTCTTGTGTGTTTACCAGATCTTCTAAGTCTGAAATTCTGGTTTCTGCCTCAGTGATTCTAGAAGCGAACTGTTTCACTTCTGAGGAGATTACCTCCAGCCTTGATGTAATATTTGATAGGTCTTTTTTGATAACATCAAATTGGGGTATAAACAATTGACTTAGCTGTGTTATCAATGATTGTGTATCGAGAGGGTTTATCTGGGTTTCTAAGGAGGAGTCTGAACTAACCTCCATTAGTTTATTTTTTTTGTCCTTAGTTTTGGCAAGCATTATGGGTGAATTGTGTTTCACCTGGGTGACAAATTTTTCCATTAAGTGAGTGATTTTTAGTGTTATTGTGCCTAAAAATTGATAAGAAAACGTGTAATACCCTGAATAGGGGGGGTGATATCAGGAAATGTTTAAAACAAAAAAAGAAAATATTGTATATCTAGACCAAAAAAAAAAAAAAAAAAAAAGAGAAAAAAAATTTTTTTAAGTGCATTTCCTTCCTTTTCTTTTTTTTTTTTTTTCCTTTCCCTTTTTTTCCTCCTTTTTTTTTTTTTTTTTTTTTTAAATAGTGAAGTGTTTTTTAAAGCCTGCTAGAGTTAGATGACAACATACAACGGGGGAGCAACGGATTTTGCCAAGTCTCCTCAGTATCTACTAGACTGACAGCTCTGGACTTCTAAGTGGCAGTGGGAGAATATGCAAATAATATAAGTGACAGAGTGGTAATACTGCTTATGTTGTAACAAATATGTGTATTTTCAGTTTCAAAGCCACAATATGTCTAGTACCTTTGAAAAAACTTTATCTGTCAATTGATAACAGATTCTACAGCATGTGTATCAGCAATATATTAATTATCCTTATAGATCAGAGGATAAATCATGGATAGATAAGAACCAGGAAGAACAAATGAACAAATACCCCAGGATACAAGACCCGGACAGCAGCTGCTGACACTCCCAGTTACAAACTTCTATATATTATTAGTTTCTGTACCAAGATTACTAAGTACCTCAGATAAGAACAGTGCAATCGGTTTAACACCTGTACAAAACTTCTATTGTGTTATGAGCATTTTCTATGAAAACAATATGATTATAAACATGATTTTTATATGACTTTTTGCCTTCAGATATCTAACAAGAAAAAAAAAGAAATAGAATAAAAAATGCAAAAAAACAAAAAAACAAAAGTCATTGATGATAGCAACCCGATGCACAGGGAAAAAGTGAGCTAGAGTCAATTCAGTTTATGCTGAAAATTTCAGAAAGACAAAATCGTAATAAAGGCCAGAATGGCTCAGATACTTGCGTAGCCCAAGATAGAACAGGAACTTCTTCTTTTGTAGTAAGGGTAAGTAAGGTCCAACTGAAAGCGTCGTGTCAGAAGAGGTGAATGGCACTTATGCACAGCTAGCCGATTGGAGAGTAATAATATGGCCACTACCTCGTGATAAGGTAAGAGGAGCCGGACCAGGCCGGCAAATTGTAGCTTTCCTTGACGGGATGTCTCCCTGCCCGGTGTCTCTCTTTGATCCGGCCCCAGTTCAGACGGGGGGAAGGCTTAACGGGCTTAAGGTAGACAGCTGGTAACGAGGATTTCTTCTTATGTACCGTTAGCTAAATGCGGAGCAATAGAGTTACCACTTCCCAGAGGTAAAGTAAGGAGAGCCGGTCCAGGTCAGCAGGTTGTAACTTTTCCTTATCGGAATGTCTCCCTGTCCGATGCCTCTCTTTAGTCCATCCACACCTCTGACCAGAGAAAGATTTACCCGACTTGGAGTAGGCAGCAGGTAGCAGGGGTTTCTTTACGGGTCGTCTGCGTCTCTTACATGGTATGTGCACTGTCTGGCACTATTTCACGGCCTTTCTCCCCTCCCTCGAGGGAGCCGGACAGCAGAGTGACCTCCCGCTTTAAATTTAGCAGATCGTGAGTTTTCACTGTGGCCGGCTACATCGGCACTATATATGGCGTCTGTACCTCTTTAGTGGACCTGCGGCTATTGTAGCTTTACCGGTCAGTATTGGAGCTGTAGCCTCTTTTTCTGTAGAAAGCACTTTTTCTTGTAGACTATAGCGATTAGGCTCGCTTTAGTGTGGCGTCTGTCTGATGGCTCTAGACGCAATGGGACCTTCGACGGTATCTCTCCGGTGGACCGGAAGGGCTCCAACACACAAGCTGTGGCCGTGGCGAATCGGCCTAACGCCACTCAGGGACTTCTGTGCCAGTGGGCCGAATCTCGGCTCGGTATCCGCTCGGAAATTGGTCCTCCTTCCCGGCAAGGATAGCGGCACTGCGGCTTGATAGAAACGCTTAGCTGGCGAGTCGGGCTCCAGCCTGCCTGACTCTCTAAGCTCCGCCCCGGAAGTCACCTGTATTCTCTATCCTAATCATGAAAGAAAAAAAACAAAATTTATGCTTACCTGATAAATTCCTTTCTCCTGTAGTGTAGTCAGTCCACGGGTCATCCATTACTTATGGGATTATAACTCCTCCCTAACAGGAAGTGCAAGAGGATCACCCAAGCAGAGCTGCTATATAGCTCCTCCCCTCTACGTCATATCCAGTCATTCGACCGAAAACCAAACGAGAAAGGAGAAACTATAGGGTGTAGTGGTGACTGGAGTATAATTTAAAATTTAGACCTGCCATAAAAAACAGGGCGGGCCGTGGACTGACTACACTACAGGAGAAAGGAATTTATCAGGTAAGCATAAATTTTGTTTTCTCCTGTTAAGTGTAGTCAGTCCACGGGTCATCCATTACTTATGGGATACCAATACCAAAGCTAAAAGAATCTTTATACGGAAGGAACCACTGCCTGAAGAACCTTTCTCCCAAAAACAGCCTCCGAAGAAGCAAAAGTGTCAAATTTGGAAAATTTGGAAAAAGTGTGAAGTGAAGACCAAGTCGCAGCCTTGCAAATCTGTTCAACAGAGGCCTCATTTTTAAAGGCCCAAGTGGAAGCCACAGCTCTGGTAGAATGAGCTGTAATTCTTTCAGGAGGCTGCTGTCCAGCAGTCTCATAGGCTAAACGTATTATACTACGAAGCCAGAAGGAGAGAGAGGTAGCCGAAGCCTTTTGACCTCTCCTCTGTCCAGAATAAACGACAAACAGGGAAGAAGTTTGTCGAAAATCTTTAGTTGCCTGCAAATAAAATTTCAGGGCACGGACAACGTCCAGATTGTGCAGAAGTCGTTCCTTCTTTGAGGAAGGATTAGGACACAATGAAGGAACAACAATCTCTTGATTGATATTCCTGTTAGTGACTACCTTAGGTAAGAACCCAGGTTTAGTACGCAGAACTACCTTGTCTGAATGGAAAATCAAATAAGGAGAATCACAATGTAAGGCAGATAACTCAGAGACTCTTCGAGCCGAGGAAATAGCCATTAAAAACAGAACTTTCCAAGATAACAGTTTGATATCAATGGAATGAAGGGGTTCAAACGGAACACCTTGTAAAACGTTAAGAACTAAGTTTAAGCTCCATGGCGGAGCAACAGTTTTAAATACAGGCTTAATCCTGGCCAAAGCCTGACAAAAAGCCTGAACGTCTGGAACTTCTGACAGACGTTTGTGTAAAAGGATGGACAAAGCTGAGATCTGTCCCTTTAACGAACTAGTGGATAAACCCTTTTCTAAACCTTCTTGTAGAAAAGACAATATCCTAGGAATCCTAACCTTACTCCATGAGTAACTCTTGGATTCGCACCAATGCAAGTATTTGCGCCATATTTTATGGTAAATTTTCCTGGTAACAGGCTTCCTAGGCTGTATTAAGGTATCAATCACTGACTCCGAGAATCCACGCTTTGATAGAATCAAGCGTTCAATCTCCATGCAGTCAGCCTCAGAGAAATTAGATTTGGATGTTTGAAAGGACCCTGCACCAGAAGGTCCTGTCTCAGAGGTAGAGACCATGGTGGACAGGACGACATGTCCACTAGGTCTGCATACCAGGTCCTGCGTGGCCACGCAGGCGCTATTAGAATCACCGATGCTCTCTCCTGTTTGATCCTGGCAATCAATCGAGGAAGCATCGGGAAGGGTGGAAACACATAAGCCATGTTGAAGACCCAAGGTGCTGTCAGAGCATCTATCAGAATCGCTCCCGGGTCTCTGGACCTGGATCCGTAACAAGGAAGTTTGGCGTTCTGGCGAGACGCCATGAGATCCAGATCTGGTTTGCCCCAACGCCGAAGTATTTGGGCAAAGACCTCCGGATGAAGTTCCCACTCCCCCGGATGAAAAGTCTGGCGACTTAGAAAATCCGCTTCCCAGTTCTCCACGCCTGGGATGTGGATCGCTGATAGGTGGCAAGAGTGAGACTCTGCCCAGTGAATTATCTTTGAGACTTCCATCATCGCTAGGGAACTCCTTGTCCCTCCCTGATGGTTGATGTAAGCCACAGTCGTGATGTTGTCCGACTGAAACCTGATGAACCTCAGAGTTGCTAACTGAGGCCAAGCCAGAAGGGCATTGAAAACTGCTCTTAATTCCAGAATATTTATGGGAAGGAGACTCTCCTCCTGAGTCCATGATCCCTGAGTCTTCAGGGAATTCCAGACAGCGCCCCAACCTATCAGGCTGGCGTCTGTTGTTACAATCGTCCAATCTGGCCTGTTGAAGGGCATCCCCTTGGACAGATGTGGCCGAGAGAGCCACCATAGAAGAGAATTTCTGGTCTCTTGATCCAGATTCAGCATAGGGGACAAATCTGAGTAATCCCCATTCCACTGATTTAGCATGCACAATTGCAGTGGTCTGAGATGCAGGCGTGCAAAGGGTACTATGTCCATTGCCGCTACCATTAAGCCTATTACCTCCATGCATTGAGCCACTGACGGGTGTGGAATGGAATGAAGGACACGGCAAGCATTTAGAAGTTTTGTTAACCTGTCTTCTGTCAGGTAAATTTTCATTTCTACAGAATCTATAAGAGTCCCTAAGAAGGGAACTCTTGTGAGTGGCAATAGAGAACTCTTTTCTTCGTTCACTTTCCACCCATGTGACCTTAGAAATGCCAGTACAAACTCTGTATGAGACTTGGCAGTTTGGAAACTTGACGCTTGTATCAGAATGTCGTCTAGGTACGGAGCTACCGATATTCCTCGCGGTCTTAGTACCGCCAGAAGAGAACCCAGAACCTTTGTAAAGATTCTTGGAGCAGTAGCTAACCCGAAGGGAAGAGCTACAAACTGGTAATGCCTGTCTAGGAAGGCAAACCTTAGGTACCGGTAATGATCTTTGTGAATCGGTATGTGAAGGTAGGCATCCTTTAAATCCACTGTGGTCATGTACTGACCCTTTTGGATCATGGGTAAGATTGTCCGAATAGTTTCCATTTTGAACGATGGAACTCTTAGGAATTTGTTTAGGATCTTTAAATCCAAGATTGGTCTGAAGGTTCCTTCTTTCTTGGGAACCACAAACAGATTTGAGTAAAACCCTTGTCCGTGCTCCGACCGCGGAACCGGGTGGATCACTCCCATTAGTAAAAGATCTTGTACACAGCGTAGAAACGCCTCTTTCTTTATCTGGTTTGATGTCCAGGGATCCTGGACATCTCTTGCCCAAGCCTGGGCGAAGAGAGAAAGTCTGCCCCCTACTAGATCCGCTTCCGGATTGGGGGCCCTCACTTCATGCTGTCTTAGGGGCAGCAGCAGGTTTTCTGGCCTGCTTGCCCTTGTTCCAGGTCTGGTTAGGTTTCCAGCCCTGTCTGTAGCGAGCAACAGTTCCTTCCTGTTTTGGAGCGGAGGAAGTTGATGCTGCTCCTGCCTTGAAGTTACGAAAGGCACGAAAATTAGACTGTCTAGCCCTTGGTTTGGCTCTGTCTTGAGGCAGGGCATGGCCCTTACCTCCAGTAATGTCAGCGATAATTTCTTTCAAACTGGGCCCGAATAATGTCTGCCCTTTGAAAGGTGTGTTAAGCAATTTAGATTTAGAAGTCACATCAGCTGACCAGGATTTTAGCCACAGCGCTCTGCGCGCCTGAATGGCAAATCCGGAATTCTTAGCCGTAAGCTTAGTTAGATGTACTACGGCATCAGAAATAAATGAATTAGCTAGCTTAAGGGTTTTAAGCTTGTTTATAATCTCATCCAATGGAGCTGTCTCAAGGGTCTCTTCCAGAGACTCAAACCAGAATGCCGCCGCAGCCGTGACAGGCGCAATGCATGCGAGGGGTTGTAATATAAAACCTTGTTGAGTAAACATTTTCTTAAGGTAACCCTCTAACTTTTTATCCATTGGATCTGAAAAGGCACAGCTATCCTCCACCGGGATAGTGGTACGCTTAGCCAGAGTAGAAACTGCTCCCTCCACCTTAGGGACCGTCTGCCATAAGTCCCGTGTGGTGGCGTCTATTGGAAACATTTTTCTAAATATAGGAGGGGGGGAAAAGGGTACACCGGGCCTATCCCACTCCTTGTTAATAATCTCTGTAAGCCTCTTAGGTATAGGAAAGACGTCAGTACACGCCGGTACCGCATAGTATCTATCCAGCCTACATAATTTCTCTGGGATTGCAACCGTGTTACGATCATTCAGAGCCGCTAATACCTCCCCTAATAGTACACGGAGGTTCTCAAGCTTAAATTTAAAATTTGAAATGTCTGAGTCCAGTCTATTTGGATCAGATCCGTCACCTACAGAATGAAGCTCTCCGTCTTCATGCTCTGCCATTTGTGACGCAGTATCAGACATGGCTCTAACATTATCAGCGTACTCTGTTCTCACCCCAGAGTGGTCGCGTTTACCTCTAAGTTCTGGCAATTTAGATAAAACTTCAGTCATAACATTAGCCATGTCTTGTAAAGTGATTTGTAATGGTCGCCCTGATGTACTTGGCGTCACAATATCACGCACCTCCTGAGCGGGAGATGCAGGTACTGACACGTGAGGAGAGTTAGTCGGCATAACTTTCCCCTCGTTATCTGGTGAAATTTTCTTAACATGTACAGATTGGCTTTTATTTAAAGTAGCATCAATGCAATTAGTACACACATTTCTATTGGGCTCCACATTGGCCTTTGAACATATTGCACAAAGAGATTCCTCTGTGTCAGACATGTTTAAACAAACTAGCAGTTAGACTAGCAAGCTTGGAAAATACTTTTCTAAACAATTTTCAAGCAATATAAAAAACGTTACTGTGCCTTTAAGAAGCACACAAAAAACTGTCACAGTTGCAATAACAATGAACCGGATTAGTTATAGAAACCAAATTTTTACAGTAAATGCATTAATTTAGCAAAGGAATGCACCCACTAGCAAATGGATGATTAACCCCTTAATACCAAGAAAAACGAATAACAACTATTATATATACGTTTTTATCACAGTCCAAACACAGTCTCACAGGTCTGCTGTGAGTGATTACCTCCCTCAAAACTAGTTTTGGAGACCCCTGAGCTCTGCAGAGACGTCCTGGATCATGCAGGGAGAATAAGGAAGACTGTGACTGAATTTTTAATGCGTAGTAAAAGCGCCAAAATAGGCCCCTCCCACTCATAATACAACAGTGGGGAAGCTCAGTAAACTGATTTTATTCAAAATAAACGACAGCCAAGTGGAAAATAATGCCCATAAATTTTTTCACCAAGTACCTCAGAGAGAAAAACGATTAACCTGCCAGTAAACGTTTTAAATATAAAAATATGAAATGATAATAAAAGCCTGTTGCTAGTCGCTATCACTGAAGAAAGGCTATAAGTTATATGTATACAGTATTTTCTTAGTGAAGTGCCATTCCCCAGAAATACTTTAGTGCCAACATACATACATAACAGCCTGATACCAGTTGCTACTACTGCATTTAAGGCTGTACTTACATTTTATCGGTATTAGCAGTATTTTCTCAGTCAATTCCATTCCTTAGAAAATAATATACTGCAACATACCTCTTTGCAGGTGAACCCTGCCCGCTGTCCCCTGTTCTGAAGTTACCTCGCTCCTCAGAATGGCCGAGAACAGCAAATGGATCTTAGTTACGTCCGCTAAGATCATACACAAACTCAGGTAGATTCTTCTTCTAATGCTGCCTGAGAAAAAACAACACAAAAAAAAAAAAAAAAAAAAAAAAAAACCAACACACTCCGGTGCCGTTTAAAATAACAAACTTTTGATTGAAGAAATAAAAACTAAGTTTTAATAACCACTGTCCTCTCACACATCCTATCTATTAGTTAGGTGCAAGAGAATGACTGGATATGACGTAGAGGGGAGGAGCTATATAGCAGCTCTGCTTGGGTGATCCTCTTGCACTTCCTGTTAGGGAGGAGTTATAATCCCATAAGTAATGGATGACCCGTGGACTGACTACACTTAACAGGAGAAAATTGGGTTTCATGTCCCTTTAAATAGTTTGTGGATCATCTTAATGCTTATCTCAGGCATTCATGAATTCCCCCACTGTGTTCGTCTTTACCACCTGTAATATAAGTTTACTCCAGGATTCAGCTACCCTTGCTGTGAAGTGCTTCTGCAAAATACTCTTGAACCTATTATCCTTCAACTTGAGATCATGACCTGTTGGTCTAGAGCAGTGTTTCCCAAACCCAGTCCTCGGGACCCTTAACAGCCCACATTTTCATTATATCTTAACTAGAGCACAGCTGAAATAATCAGTTCACCCATCAGCTGATCAGTTCACCTGTGCACTAGTTAAGATATAATAAATATGTGGCCTGTTAAGAGTCCTGGGGACTGGAGTTGGGAAACACTGCTCTAGAGTCCCCATTTTGTAAAAAATGTTTGTATCCTTAAAGGGACAGTCTAGGCCAAAATAAACTTTCATGATTCAGATAGGGCATGTAATTTTAAACAATTTTCCAATTTACTTTTATCACCAATTTTGCTTTGTTCTCTTGGTATTCTTAGTTGAAAGCTTAACCTAGGAGGTTCATATGCTAATTTCTTAGACCTTGAAGGCCACCTCTTTTCAGAATGCATTTTAACAGTTTTTCACCACTAGAGGGTGTTAGTTCATGTGTTTCATATAGATAACACTGTGCTCGTGCACGTGAAGTTATCTGGGAGCAGGCACTGATTGGCTAAACTGCAAGTCTGTCAAAAGAACTGAAATAAAGGGGCAGTTTGCAGAGGCTTAGATACAAGATAATCACAGAGGTAAAATGTGTATTATTATAACTGTGTTGGATATGCAAAACTGGGGAATGGGTAATAAAGGGATTATCTCTCTTTTAAAACAATAACAATTCTGGTGTAGACTGTCCTTTTAAAGGGACATTAAACATTTTGAAATGATAATATATAATGATAAATCATATATTTAAAAAAAAACCTCTGCAATATACGTTCATTATTTATTTTGTCCCCTTTTCCTGTAGTTCCATTCTGAAATTGTGAGCTTTTCAGTTCCTGTTAGAAATGGAAGTGCAGAACACTGTTATATTTCACACAGTCATTGGCTGCACACTATTTATAACTGTCCTTAATTGGCCACAACAGAGAAGGTAACCTAAGTTACAACATGGCAGCTCCCATTGTTTTATAGACACTAAAACTTTACACTTATTTTGTTAATATTTAAACAACTAATAATACTTTAAAAAATACATCTACATGTTATTGTCAGACTAATATTTTCTTTGAATGCATCATTCTATCATTTATTTAGTGTTTAATGTCCCTTTAACTTTATTAAGTCCCCTAATATAGTTAAAGGACCAGTAAATACAGTAGATTTATAACAAGACAATGCAATAGAACTTAAAATGAGTAGTAGATTTTTTTTCTGACAAATTTCAAAGTTATGTCTATTTCCACTCCTCCTGTACCATGTGACAGCCATCAGCCAATCACAAATGCATATACGTATATTCTGTGAATTCTTGCACATGCTCAGTAGGAGCTGGTGACTCAAAAAGTATAAATATAAGAAGACTGTGCACATTTTGTTAATTGAAGTAAATTGGAAAGTTGTTTAAAATTGCTGCTCTATCTGAATCATGAAAGGTTAATTTTGACTTGAGTGTCCCTTTAAAAGTTTCTATCATGTTGCCTCACTCTTCTCTCATCTAAGCTATACATGTTAAGGTAATTGATTATTTTTTTGAACATTTTATTTATTTAGACCATGTACCTTTTTAGTAGCCCTCCTTCGAACAGATTCCAGTTCATTTATTTCTTTTTAGAAATGTGGCCATATGGTCAGTTACCAGGTACAATCTGCTCTTGAGTATCATTATAGAGCATGATGGGAACTACGTTTCCTGTATGTGATTTAATTCCTTTTTTCCCCTTCTTTACTAAATTGGTTACATTTCTACAGCAATCACAACCAATATCTCAGAACATCTCATATGTACATTTAACTTAATACAAATGAGTGTCCATTTATTTTTTAATTATTATTACTATTATTATTATATTAATGTTATTGACGGAAATGCTAAACAGGATGGAGGTGATAGGGATAAGAGCATATAATGCAGGTAAAGTCATATTAAAGTGAATGTAAAGTTTCATCAAGTAGTGTCCGGTTTTTAAAAATACTATTAAAAACAGGGGCACTTTCATTGATAAAACTTTACATTGCACCATATTTGTAGAAATACTTACCTCTTCGGCTTGAAAGCCGCTCCAGCGCTTTGCCAGCCCGTCGCAAGCCTATTCCTATGTCAGAAATGACGATTCCGGCCTTCCTCCAATCACGGCGCTGCATTAAGCAGGGGGGAAGCCGTGATTGGAGGGTGCCGGAATCGTCATTGCTGACGTAGGAAGAGGCTTGCGACGGGCTGGCGAAGAGCTGGAGCGGCTTTCAAGACGAAGAGGTAAGTATTTCTACAAATATGGTGCAATGTAAAGTTTCATCAATGAAAGTGCCCCTGTTTTTAATAGTATTTTTAAAAACCGGGCACTATGTGATGAAACTTTACATTCACTTTAATATATGAAATCATGAGAAATACCCACAAACACATTACAATAATCAGAAAAGGATAAAGATCTGTTGAAATATTATAGATAAAACAAGGCACATAATACAACAAGGAGAACAAAAGTAAGTAGGGAATATCATAAACGTACCCTTAATGGAATTGATACGGGAGATAACATAATGAGAGCAAAACAAAGACAACAAGAACAAAGTAATAAAACATAAACCCATACGTGATAAAAAATATATCCAGTAATGTACAGTAATATATCTAGTAATGTACAGTAATATATCTAGTAATGTACAGTAATATATCCAGTAATGTACAGTAATATATCTAGTAATGTACAGTAATATATCCAGTAATGTACAGTAATATATCCAGTAATGTACAGTAATATATCTAGTAATGTACAGTAATATATCCAGTAATGTACAGTATTACTGGATGTACAGTAATATATCCAGTAATGTACAGTAATATATCTAGTAATGTACAGTAATATATCCAGTCATGCACAGTAATATATCCAGTCATGTACAGTAATATATCCAGTCATGTACAGTAATATATCTAGTAATGTACAGTAATATATCTAGTAATGTACAGTAATATATCCAGTAATGCACAGTAATATATCCAGTAATGTACAGTAATATATCCAGTAATGTACAGTAATATATCTAGTAATGTACAGTAATATATCCAGTAATGCACAGTAATATAGCTAGTAATGTACAGTAATATAGCTAGTAATGTACAGTAATATATCTAGTAATGCACAGTAATATATCCAGTAATGCACAGTAATATATCCAGTAATGCACAGTAATATATCTAGTAATGTACAGTAATATAGCTAGTAATGT
Source organism: Bombina bombina (assembly GCF_027579735.1). Lineage (NCBI taxonomy): Eukaryota > Metazoa > Chordata > Amphibia > Anura > Bombinatoridae > Bombina > Bombina bombina. The sequence continues at coordinate 147,477,102 of NC_069509.1, read as the reverse complement.
ACAGTAATATATCCAGTAATGTACAGTAATATATCTAGTAATGTACAGTAATATATCCAGTAATGCACAGTAATATATCTAGTAATGTACAGTAATATATCCAGTAATGCACAGTAATATATCTAGTGATGTACAGTAATATATCTAGTAATGCACAGTAATATATCTAGTAATGTACAGTAATATATCCAGTAATGCACAGTAATATATCTAGTAATGCACAGTAATATATCCAGTAATGCACAGTAATATATCTAGTAATGTACAGTAATATATCCAGTAATGCACAGTAATATATCTAGTAATGTACAGTAATATATCCAGTAATGCACAGTAATATATCTAGTAATGTACAGTAATATATCTAGTAATGCACAGTAATATATCTAGTAATGTACAGTAATATATCCAGTAATGCACAGTAATATATCTAGTAATGTACAGTAATATATCTAGTAATGCACAGTAATATATCTAGTAATGTACAGTAATATATCTAGTAATGCACAGTAATATAGCTAGTAATGTACAGTAATATATCCAGTAATGCACAGTAATATATCTAGTAATGTACAATAATATATCCAGTAATGTACAGTATTACTGGATGTACAGTAATATATCCAGTAATGTACAGTAATATATCTAGTAATGTACAGTAATATATCTAGTAATGTACAGTAATATATCCAGTCATGTACAGTAATATATCCAGTCATGTACAGTAATATATCTAGTAATGTACAGTAATATATCCAGTAATGCACAGTAATATATCTAGTAATGTACAGTAATATATCCAGTAATGCACAGTAATATATCTAGTAATGTACAGTAATATATCTAGTAATGCACAGTAATATATCTAGTAATGTACAGTAATATATCCAGTAATGCACAGTAATATAGCTAGTAATGTACAAAATAAATAGATTGTCTCTGGGGGTAACGGCATGTTTAGGAAAGAAAAGGAGTTCTAATTCAGTAAACCCATAAATTACAAGATAATTAAAGGGCTACTAGAAACATTAACATCAATTCAAGATGACACTTAAAGGGAAATGAAACCCGAAATATTTTTTTCTTGATTCAGATAGAAGTCAATTGGAAAGTTGTTTAAAATTGCATGTGCTATTATCTAATTTGCTTCATTCTCTTGGTATCCTTTGTTGAAAAGCATATCTAGATAGGCTCAGGAGCTTGTTTAAAAATGTATAATTCTATCTGAATCATGAAAGAAAAATTTGGGGTTTCATGTCCCTTTAAATTGACTGGATAGAGTATGAAATTTAAAACATCTTTCCAATTTGCTTCTGTATCACATTTGCTTAGTTCTCTTTGCATCCTTTATTAATGAGTAATCTTAGGTGAGCTCAGGAGTGTGCACATTTCTTTAGCAATCTCCAGTAATGTACAGTAATATATCTAGTAATGCACAGTAATATATCCAGTAATGCACAGTAAAATATCCAGTAATGCACAGTAATATATCCAGTAATGCACAGTAATATATCCAGTAATGCACAGTAATATATCTAGTAATGCACAGTAATATATCCAGTAATGCACAGTAATATATCTAGTAATGTACAGTAATATATCTAGTAATGCACAGTAATATATCCAGTAATGCACAGTAATATATCTAGTAATGCACAGTAATATATCTAGTAATGTACAGTAATATATCTAGTAATGCACAGTAATATATCCAGTCATGTACAGTAATATATCTAGTAATGTACAGTAATATATCCAGTAATGTACAGTAATATATCTAGTAATGCACAGTAATATATCCAGTAATGCACAGTAATATATCCAGTAATGTACAGTAATATATCTAGTAATGCACAGTAATATATCCAGTAATGCACAGTAATATATCCAGTAATGTACAGTAATATATCTAGTAATGCACAGTAATATATCCAGTAATGCACAGTAATATATCCAGTAATGTACAGTAATATATCTAGTAATGTACAGTAATATATCCAGTAATGCACAGTAATATATCTAGTAATGTACAGTAATATATCTAGTAATGTACAGTAATATATCTAGTAATGTACAGTAATATATCTAGTAATGTACAGTAATATATCCAGTAATGCACAGTAATATATCCAGTAATGTACAAAATAAATAGATTGTCTCTGGGGGTAACGGCATGTTTAGGAAAGAAAAGGAGTTCTAATTCAGTAAACCCATAAATTACAAGATAATTAAAGGGCTACTAGAAACATTAACATCAATTCAAGATGACACTTAAAGGGAAATGAAACCGAAATATTTTTTTCTTGATTCAGATAGAAGTCAATTGGAAAGTTGTTTAAAATTGCATGTGCTATTATCTAATTTGCTTCATTCTCTTGGTATCCTTTGTTGAAAAGCATATCTAGATAGGCTCAGGAGCTTGTTTAAAAATGTATAATTCTATCTGAATCATGAAAGAAAAATTTGGGGTTTCATGTCCCTTTAAATTGACTGGATAGAGTATGAAATTTAAAACATCTTTCCAATTTGCTTCTGCATCACATTTGCTTAGTTCTCTTTGCATCCTTTATTAATGAGTAATCTTAGGTGAGCTCAGGAGTGTGCACATTTCTTTAGCAATCTCCAGTAATGTACAGTAATATATCTAGTAATGCACAGTAATATATCTAGTAATGTACAGTAATATATCAGTAATGTACAGTAATATATCTAGTAATGCACAGTAATATATCTAGTAATGTACAGTAATATATCTAGTAATGCACAGTAATATATCCAGTAATGCACAGTAATATATCCAGTAATGCACAGTAATATATCCAGTAATGCACAGTAATATATCTAGTAATGCACAGTAATATATCCAGTAATGCACAGTAATATATCTAGTAATGCACAGTAATATATCCAGTAATGCACAGTAATATATCCAGTAATGCACAGTAATATATCTAGTAATGCACAGTAATATATCAGTAATGTACAGTAATATATCTAGTAATGCACAGTAATATGTCAAGTAATGTACAGTAATATATCCAGTAATGCACAGTAATATATCCAGTAATGTACAGTAATATATCCAGTAATGTACAGTAATATATCCAGTAATGCACAGTAATATATCCAGTAATGTACAGTAATATATCAGTAATGCACAGTAATATATCTATTAATGTACAGTGATATATCTAGTAATGTACAGTGATATATCTAGTAATGTACAATAATATATCCAGTAATGTACAGTATTACTGGATGTACAGTAATATATCCAGTAATGTACAGTAATATATCCAGTAATGTACAGTAATATATCTAGTAATGTACAGTAATATATCTAGTAATGCACAGTAATATATCCAGTCATGTACAGTAATATATCTAGTAATGTACAGTAATATATCTAGTAATGTACAGTAATATATCCAGTAATGCACAGTAATATATCTAGTAATGTACAGTAATATATCTAGTAATGCACAGTAATATATCTAGTAATGTACAGTAATATATCCAGTAATGCACAGTAATATAGCTAGTAATGTACAAAATAAATAGATTGTTTCTGGGGGTAACGGCATGTTTAGGAAAGAAAAGGAGTTCTAATTCAGTAAACCCATAAATTACAAGATAATTAAAGGGCTACTAGAAACATTAACATCAATTCAAGATGACACTTAAAGGGAAATGAAACCCGAAATATTTTTTTCTTGATTCAGATAGAAGTCAATTGGAAAGTTGTTTAAAATTGCATGTGCTATTATCTAATTTGCTCCATTCTCTTGGTATATTTTGTTGAAAAGCATATCTAGATAGGCTCAGGAGCTTGTTTAAACATGTATAAAACTATCTGAATTATGAAAGAAAAAACATAATTTATGTAAGAACTTACCTGATAAATTCATTTCTTTCATATTAGCAAGAGTCCATGAGCTAGTGACGTATGGGATATACATTCCTACCAGGAGGGGCAAAGTTTCCCAAACCTCAAAATGCCCATAAATACACCCCTCACCACACCCACAATTCAGTTTAACAAATAGCCAAGAAGTGGGGTGATAAAAAAGTGCGAAAGCATATAAAATAAGGAATTGGAATAATTGTGCTTTATACAAAAATCATAACCACCACAAAAAAAGGGCGGGCCTCATGGACTCTTGCTAATATGAAAGAAATTAATTTATCAGGTAAGTTCTTACATAAATTATGTTTTCTTTCATGTAATTAGCAAGAGTCCATGAGCTAGTGACGTATGGGATAATGACTACCCAAGATGTGGATCTTTCCACACAAGAGTCACTAGAGAGGGAGGGATAAAATAAAGACAGCCAATTCCTGCTGAAAATAATCCACACCCAAAATAAAGTTTAATTAAAAACATAAGCAGAAGATTCAAACTGAAACCGCTGCCTGAAGTACTTTTCTACCAAAAACTGCTTCAGAAGAAGAAAATACATCAAAATGGTAGAATTTAGTAAAAGTATGCAAAGAGGACCAAGTTGCTGCTTTGCAAATCTGATCAACAGAAGCTTCATTCCTAAACGCCCAGGAAGTAGAAACTGACCTAGTAGAATGAGCTGTAATCCTCTGAGGCGGAGTTTTACCCGACTCAACATAGGCAAGATGAATTAAAGATTTCAACCAAGATGCCAAAGAAATGGCAGAAGCTTTCTGGCCTTTTCTAGAACCGGAAAAGATAACAAATAAACTAGAAGTCTTTCGGAAAGACTTAGTAGCTTCAACATAATATTTCAAAGCTCTAACAACATCCAAAGAATGCAACGATTTCTCCTTAGAATTCTTAGGATTAGGACATAATGAAGGAACCACAATTTCTCTACTAATGTTGTTGGAATTCACAACTTTAGGTAAAAATTCAAAAGAAGTTCGCAACACCGCCTTATCCTGATGAAAAATCAGAAAAGGAGACTCACAAGAAAGAGCAGATAATTCAGAAACTCGTCTGGCAGAAGAGATTGCCAAAAGGAACAAAACTTTCCAAGAAAGTAATTTAATGTCCAATGAATGCATAGGTTCAAACGGAGGAGCTTGAAGAGCCCCCAGAACCAAATTCAAACTCCAAGGAGGAGAAATTGACTTAATGACAGGTTTTATACGAACCAAAGCTTGTACAAAACAATGAATATCAGGAAGAATAGCAATCTTTCTGTGAAAAAGAACAGAAAGAGCAGAGATTTGACCTTTCAAGGAACTTGCGGACAAACCCTTATCTAAACCATCCTGAAGAAACTGTAAAATTCTCGGTATTCTAAAAGAATGCCAAGAAAAATTATGAGAAAGACACCAAGAAATATAGGTCTTCCAGACTCTATAATATATCTCTCTAGATACAGATTTACGCGCCTGTAACATAGTATTAATCACAGAGTCAGAGAAACCTCTTTGACCAAGAATCAAGCGTTCAATCTCCATACCTTTAAATTTAAGGATTTCAGATCCTGATGGAAAAAAGGACCTTGCGACAGAAGGTCTGGTCTTAACGGAAGAGTCCACGGTTGGCAAGAGGCCATCCGGACAAGATCCGCATACCAAAACCTGTGAGGCCATGCCGGAGCTACCAGCAGAACAAACGAGCATTCCTTCAGAATCTTGGAGATTACTCTTGGAAGAAGAACTAGAGGCGGAAAGATATAGGCAGGATGATACTTCCAAGGAAGTGATAATGCATCCACTGCCTCCGCCTGAGGATCCCGGGATCTGGACAGATACCTGGGAAGTTTCTTGTTTAGATGAGACGCCATCAGATCTATTTCTGGAAGTTCCCACATTTGAACAATCTGAAGAAATACCTCTGGGTGAAGAGACCATTCGCCCGGATGCAACGTTTGGCGACTGAGATAATCCGCTTCCCAATTGTCTATACCTGGGATATGAACCGCAGAGATTAGACAGGAGCTGGATTCCGCCCAAACCAAAATTCGAGATACTTCTTTCATAGCCAGAGGACTGTGAGTCCCTCCTTGATGATTGATGTATGCCACAGTTGTGACATTGTCTGTCTGAAAACAAATGAACGATTCTCTCTTCAGAAGAGGCCAAAACTGAAGAGCTCTGAAAATTGCACAGAGTTCCAAAATATTGATCGGTAATCTCACCTCCTGAGATTCCCAAACTCCTTGTGCCGTCAGAGATCCCCACACTGCTCCCCAACCTGTGAGACTTGCATCTGTTGAAATTACAGTCCAGGTCGGAAGCACAAAAGAAGCCCCCTGAATTAAACGAAGGTGATCTGTCCACCACGTTAGAGAGTATCGTACAATCGGTTTTAAAGATATTAATTGAGATATCTTTGTGTAATCCTTGCACCATTGATTCAGCATACAGAGCTGAAGAGGTCGCATGTGAAAACGAGCAAAGGGGATCGCGTCCGATGCAGCAGTCATAAGACCTAGAATTTCCATGCATAAGGCTACCGAAGGGAATGATTGTGACTGAAGGTTTCGACAAGCTGAAATCAATTTTAGACGTCTCTTGTCTGTTAAAGACAGAGTCATGGACACTGAATCTATCTGGAAACCCAGAAAGGTTACCCTTGTCTGAGGAATCAATGAACTTTTTGGTAAATTGATCCTCCAACCATGATCTTGAAGAAACAACACAAGTCGATTCGTATGAGATTCTGCTAAATGTAAAGACTGTGCAAGTACCAAGATATCGTCCAAATAAGGAAATACCACAATACCCTGTTCTCTGATTACAGACAGAAGGGCACCGAGAACCTTTGTAAAAATTCTTGGAGCTGTAGCTAGGCCAAACGGCAGAGCCACAAACTGGTAATGCTTGTCCAGAAAAGAGAATCTCAGGAACTGATAATGATCTGGATGAATCGGAATATGCAGATATGCATCCTGTAAATCTATTGTGGACATATAATGCCCTTGCTGAACAAAAGGCAAGATAGTCCTTACAGTTACCATTTTGAACGTTGGTATCCTTACATAACGATTCAATATTTTCAGATCCAGAACTGGTCTGAAGGAATTCTCCTTCTTTGGTACAATGAAGAGATTTGAATAAAACCCCATCCCCTGTTCCGAAACTGGAACTGGCATAATTACTCCAGCCAACTCTAGATCTGAAACACAATTCAGAAATGCTTGAGCTTTCACTGAATTTACTGGGACACGGGAAAGAAAAAATCTCTTTGCAGGAGGTCTCATCTTGAAACCAATTCTGTACCCTTCTGAAACAATGTTCTGAATCCAAAGATTGTGAACAGAATTGATCCAAATTTCTTTGAAAAAACGTAGCCTGCCCCCTACCAGCTGAGCTGGAATGAGGGCCGCACCTTCATGTGGACTTAGAAGCAGGCTTTGCCTTTCTAGAAGGCTTGGATTTATTCCAGACTGGAGATGGTTTCCAAACTGAAACTGCTCCTGAGGATGAAGGATCAGGCTTTTGTTCTTTGTTGAAACGAAAGGAACGAAAACGATTATTAGCCCTGTTTTTACCCTTAGATTTTTTATCCTGTGGTAAAAAAGTTCCTTTCCCACCAGTAACAGTTGAGATAATAGAATCCAACTGAGAACCAAATAATTTGTTACCCTGGAAAGAAATGGAAAGTAGAGTTGATTTAGAAGCCATATCAGCATTCCAAGTCTTAAGCCATAAAGCTCTTCTAGCTAAAATAGCTAGAGACATAAACCTGACATCAACTTTGATAATATCAAAAATGGCATCACAGATAAAATTATTAGCATGCTGAAGAAGAATAATAATATTATGAGAATCATGATCCGTTACTTGTTGCGCTAAAGTTTCCAACCAAAAAGTTGAAGCTGCAGCAACATCAGCCAATGATATAGCAGGTCTAAGAAGATTACCTGAACACAGATAAGCTTTTCTTAGAAAGGATTCAATTTTCCTATCTAAAGGATCCTTAAACGAAGTACCATCTGACGTAGGAATAGTAGTACGTTTAGCAAGGGTAGAAATAGCCCCATCAACTCTCGGGATTTTGTCCCAAAATTCTAATCTGTCAGACGGCACAGGATATAATTGCTTAAAACGTTTAGAAGGAGTAAATGAATTACCCAATTTATCCCATTCTTTGGAAATTACTTCAGAAATAGCATTAGGAACAGGAAAAACTTCTGGAATAACCACAGGAGATTTAAATACCTTATCTAAACGTTTAGAATTAGTATCAAGAGGACCAGAATCCTCTATTTCTAAAGCAATTAGTACTTCTTTAAGTAAAGAACGAATAAATTCCATTTTAAATAAATATGAAGATTTATCAGCATCAATCTCTGAGACAGAATCCTCTGAACCAGAAGAGTCATCAGAATCAGAATGATGATGTTCATTTAAAAATTCATCTGTAGGGAGAGAAGTTTTAAAAGATTTTTTATGTTTTCTAGAAGGAGAAATAACAGACATAGCCTTCTTGATGGATTCAGAAACAAAATCTCTTATGTTATCAGGAACATTCTGCACCTTAGATGTTGAAGGAACTGCAACAGGAAATGGTACATTACTAAAGGAAATATTATCTGCATTAACAAGTTTGTCATGACAATTAATACAAACAACAGCCGGAGGAATAGCTACCAAAAGTTTACAGCAGATACACTTAGCTTTGGTAGTTCCAGCACTAGACAGCGATTTTCCTGAAGTATCTTCTGACTCAGATGCAACGTGAGACATCTTGCAATATGTAAGAGAAAAAACAACATATAAAGCAAAATTGATCAAATTCCTTAAATGACAGTTTCAGGAATGGGAAAAAATGCCAAAGAACAAGCTTCTAGCAACCAGAAGCAATGAAAAATGAGACTTAAATAATGTGGAGACAAAAGCGACGCCCATATTTTTTAGCGCCAAATAAGACGCCCACATTATTTGGCGCCTAAATGCTTTTGGCGCCAAAAATGACGCCACATCCGGAACGCCGACATTTTTGGCGCAAAAGAACGTCAAAAAATGACGCAACTTCCGGCGACACGTATGACGCCGGAAACGGAAAAGATTTTTTGCGCCAAAAAAGTCCGCGCCAAGAATGACGCAATAAAATGAAGCATTTTCAGCCCCCGCGAGCCTAACAGCCCACAGGGAAAAAAGTCAAATTTTTTAAGGTAAGAAAAAATGTTTGATTCAAATGCATTATCCCAAATATGAAACTGACTGTCTGAAAATAAGGAATGTTGAACATTCTGAGTCAAGGCAAATAAATGTTTGAATACATATATTTAGAACTTTATAAACAAAGTGCCCAACCATAGCTTAGAGTGTCACAGAAAATAAGATTTACTTACCCCAGGACACTCATCTACATGTTTGTAGAAAGCCAAACCAGTACTGAAACGAGAATCAGCAGAGTGGTATATATAAGAGTATATCGTCGATCTGAAAAGGGAGGTAAGAGATGAATCTCTACGACCGATAACAGAGAACCTATGAAATAGACCCCGTAGAAGGAGATCACTGCATTCAAATAGGCAATACTCTCCTCACATCCCTCTGACATTCACTGCACGCTGAGAGGAAAACCGGGCTCCAACTTGCTGCGGAGCGCATATCAACGTAGAATCTAGCACAAACTTACTTCACCACCTCCATAGGAGGCAAAGTTTGTAAAACTGAATTGTGGGTGTGGTGAGGGGTGTATTTATGGGCATTTTGAGGTTTGGGAAACTTTGCCCCTCCTGGTAGGAATGTATATCCCATACGTCACTAGCTCATGGACTCTTGCTAATTACATGAAAGAAATTTGGGGTTTCATGTCCCTTTAAATTGACTGGATAGAGTGTGAAATTTAATTTTGTACTTTTTACATCCTTTGTTAATGAGTGATCTTAGCAACGTTGCAATTACTGTTGACAGAGACTGCCAATGACATGTGCACACTCCTAAACTCTTATCAGGCTACCTATGTTTATGCTTCAACAAAAGGATGTGAAGAGAACAAACTAAATCTGACAATAAAAGGAAATTGGAAAGTTGTTCAAAATGGCATGTTCTATCTGAATTATGAATGTTTAGTTTTGACTTTACTGTGCCTTTAGTTTAATCTAAGACCTTTAGTAATTCATCGTATAATATAAGTCCATCTGATGTATCAACTGGAAATGTAACGTTTCCATAGCAAACGTAGAACAGACTTTCCCTTTCCGTTTGCCAATGGTTGGAATAACAGTCAGTTTCCAGTGATGAGGGGGTTACCAGCCTGGTACTATTTAATTCAAGTTGAGGAGTTTTAACTTTGACTTTACTTTTAACAGGTACAAGTTTATTAAGAATCATTATAGAGGTGTAAAAGGGGAATTAATGTTATGAGTTATTTCTGTCCAAAAAGGTGTCAAACAAGGGCACGACCACTAAATATAAGGATCTCTCTTTCTCCACATCTCCACCAACAACGATCATCAGCAGACTAAAATATATTTATATATATATATATATATATATATATATATATATATATATATATATATATATATATATATATATATATATATATATATATATATATATATATACATACATACACACACACACATACATACACATTATATATATATAGGGAGTGCAGAATTATTAGGCAAGTTGTATTTTTGAGGATTAATTTTATTATTGAACAACAACCATGTTCTCAATGAACCCAAAAAACTCATTAATATCAAAGCTGAATATTTTTGGAAGTAGTTTTTAGTTTGTTTTTAGTTTCAGCTATTTTAGGGGGATATCTGTGTGTGCAGGTGACTATTACTGTGCATAAATTATTAGGCAACTTAACAAAAAACAAATATATACCCATTTCAATTATTTATTTTTACCAGTGAAACCAATATAACATCTCAACATTCACAAAACAGAATTTATGTTTACCTGATAAATTACTTTCTCCAACGGTGTGTCTGGTCCACGGCGTCATCCTTACTTGTGGGATATTCTCTTCCCCAACAGGAAATGGCAAAGAGCCCAGCAAAGCTGGTCACATGATCCCTCCTAGGCTCCGCCTACCCCAGTCATTCGACCGACGTTAAGGAGGAATATTTGCATAGGAGAAACCATATGGTACCGTGGTGACTGTAGTTAAAAAAAAAAAAAAAATTATCAGACCTGATTAAAAAACCAGGGCGGGCCGTGGACCGGACACACCGTTGGAGAAAGTAATTTATCAGGTAAACATAAATTCTGTTTTCTCCAACATAGGTGTGTCCGGTCCACGGCGTCATCCTTACTTGTGGGAACCAATACCAAAGCTTTAGGACACGGATGAAGGGAGGGAGCAAATCAGGTCACCTAAATGGAAGGCACCACGGCTTGCAAAACCTTTCTCCCAAAAATAGCCTCAGAAGAAGCAAAAGTATCAAACTTGTAAAATTTGGTAAAAGTGTGCAGTGAAGACCAAGTCGCTGCCCTACATATCTGATCAACAGAAGCCTCGTTCTTGAAGGCCCATGTGGAAGCCACAGCCCTAGTGGAATGAGCTGTGATTCTTTCGGGAGGCTGCCGTCCGGCAGTCTCGTAAGCCAATCTGATGATGCTTTTAATCCAAAAAGAGAGAGAGGTAGAAGTTGCTTTTTGACCTCTCCTTTTACCGGAATAAACAACAAACAAGGAAGATGTTTGTCTAAAATCCTTTGTAGCATCTAAATAGAATTTTAGAGCGCGAACAACATCCAAATTGTGCAACAAACGTTCCTTCTTTGAAACTGGTTTCGGACACAGAGAAGGTACGATAATCTCCTGGTTAATGTTTTTGTTAGAAACAACTTTTGGAAGAAAACCAGGTTTAGTACGTAAAACCACCTTATCTGCATGGAACACCAGATAAGGAGGAGAACACTGCAGAGCAGATAATTCTGAAACTCTTCTGGCAGAAGAAATCGCAACTAAAAACAAAACTTTCCAAGATAATAACTTAATATCAACGGAATGCAAGGGTTCAAACGGAACCCCCTGAAGAACTGAAAGAACTAAATTGAGACTCCAAGGAGGAGTCAAAGGTTTGTAAACAGGCTTAATTCTAACCAGAGCCTGAACAAAGGCTTGAACATCTGGCACAGCAGCCAGTTTTTTGTGAAGTAACACCGACAAGGCAGAAATCTGTCCCTTCAGGGAACTTGCAGATAATCCTTTTTCCAATCCTTCTTGAAGGAAGGATAGAATCCTAGGAATCTTAACCTTGTCCCAAGGGAATCCTTTAGATTCACACCAACAGATATATTTTTTCCAAATTTTGTGGTAAATCTTTCTAGTTACAGGCTTTCTGGCCTGAACAAGAGTATCGATAACAGAATCTGAGAACCCTCGCTTCGATAAAATCAAGCGTTCAATCTCCAAGCAGTGAGCTGGAGTGAAACCAGATTCGGATGTTCGAACGGACCCTGAACAAGAAGGTCTCGTCTCAAAGGTAGCTTCCAAGGTGGAGCCGATGACATATTCACCAGATCTGCATACCAAGTCCTGCGTGGCCACGCAGGAGCTATCAAGATCACCGACGCCCTCTCCTGATTGATCCTGGCTACCAGCCTGGGGATGAGAGGAAACGGCGGGAACACATAGGCTAGTTTGAAGGTCCAAGGTGCTACTAGTGCATCCACTAGAGCCGCCTTGGGATCCCTGGATCTGGACCCGTAGCAAGGAACTTTGAAGTTCTGACGAGAGGCCATCAGATCCATGTCTGGAATGCCCCACAGCTGAGTGACTTGGGCAAAGATTTCCGGATGGAGTTCCCACTCCCCCGGATGCAATGTCTGACGACTCAGAAAATCCGCTTCCCAATTTTCCACTCCTGGGATGTGGATAGCAGACAGGTGGCAGGAGTGAGACTCCGCCCATAGAATGATTTTGGTCACTTCTTCCATCGCTAGGGAACTCCTTGTTCCCCCCTGATGGTTGATGTACGCAACCGTTGTCATGTTGTCCGATTGAAACCGTATGAACTTGGCCCTCGCTAGCTGAGGCCAAGCCTTGAGAGCATTGAATATCGCTCTCAGTTCCAGAATATTTATCGGTAGAAGAGATTCTTCCCGAGACCAAAGACCCTGAGCTTTCAGGGATCCCCAGACCGCGCCCCAGCCCATCAGACTGGCGTCGGTCGTGACAATGACCCACTCTGGTCTGCGGAATGTCATCCCTTGTGACAGGTTGTCCAGGGACAGCCACCAACGGAGTGAGTCTCTGGTCCTCTGATTTACTTGTATCTTCGAAGACAAGTCTGTATAGTCCCCATTCCACTGACTGAGCATGCACAGTTGTAATGGTCTTAGATGAATGCGCGCAAAAGGAACTATGTCCATTGCCGCTACCATCAACCCGATCACTTCCATGCACTGAGCTATGGAAGGAAGAGGAACGGAATGAAGTATTCGACAAGAGTCTAGAAGTTTTGTTTTTCTAGCCTCTGTCAGAAAAATCCTCATTTCTAAGGAGTCTATTATTGTTCCCAGGAAGGGAACCCTTGTTGACGGGGATAGAGAACTCTTTTCCACGTTCACTTTCCATCCGTGAGATCTGAGAAAGGCCAGGACAATGTCCGTGTGAGCCCTTGCTTGAGGAAGGGACGACGCTTGAATCAGAATGTCGTCCAAGTAAGGTACTACAGCAATGCCCCTTGGTCTTAGCACAGCTAGAAGGGACCCTAGTACCTTTGTGAAAATCCTTGGAGCAGTGGCTAATCCGAAAGGAAGCGCCACGAACTGGTAATGTTTGTCCAGGAATGCGAACCTTAGGAACCGATGATGTTCCTTGTGGATAGGAATATGTAGATACGCATCCTTTAAATCCACCGTGGTCATGAATTGACCTTCCTGGATGGAAGGAAGAATAGTTCGAATGGTCTCCATCTTGAACGATGGAACCTTGAGAAACTTGTTTAAGATCTTGAGATCTAAGATTGGTCTGAACGTTCCCTCTTTTTTGGGAACTATGAACAGATTGGAGTAGAACCCCATCCCTTGTTCTCTTAATGGAACAGGATGAATCACTCCCATTTTTGACAGGTCTTCTACACAATGTAAGAATGCCTGTCTTTTTATGTGGTCTGAAGACAACTGAGACCTGTGGAACCTCCCCCTTGGGGGAAGTCCCTTGAATTCCAGAAGATAACCTTGGGAGACTATTTCTAGCGCCCAAGGATCCAGAACATCTCTCGCCCAAGCCTGAGCGAAGAGAGAGAGTCTGCCCCCCACCAGATCCAGTCCCGGATCGGGGGCCAACATTTCATGCAGTCTTGGTAGCAGTGGCAGGTTTCTTGGCCTGCTTTCCCTTGTTCCAGCCTTGCATTGGTCTCCAAGCTGGCTTGGCTTGAGAAGTATTACCCTCTTGCTTAGAGGACGTAGCACCTTGGGCTGGTCCGTTTCTACGAAAGGGACGAAAATTAGGTTTATTTTTTGCCTTGAAAGGCCGATCCTGAGGAAGGGCGTGGCCCTTACCCCCAGTGATATCAGAGATAATCTCTTTCAAGTCAGGGCCAAACAGCGTTTTCCCCTTGAAAGGAATGTTAAGTAGCTTGTTCTTGGAAGACGCATCAGCCGACCAAGATTTCAACCAAAGCGCTCTGCGCGCCACAATAGCAAACCCAGAATTCTTAGCCGCTAACCTAGCCAATTGCAAAGTGGCGTCTAGGGTGAGAGAATTAGCCAATTTGAGAGCATTGATTCTGTCCATAATCTCCTCAAAAGGAGGAGAATCACTATCGACCGCCTTTATCAGATCATCGAACCAGAAACATGCGGCTGTAGCGACAGGGACAATGCATGAAATTGGTTGTAGAAGGTAACCTTGCTGAACAAACATCTTTTTAAGCAAACCTTCTAATTTTTTATCCATAGGATCTTTGAAAGCACAACTATCCTCTATGGGTATAGTGGTGCGTTTGTTTAAAGTGGAAACCGCTCCCTCGACCTTGGGGACTGTCTGCCATAAGTCCTTTCTGGGGTCGACCATAGGAAACAATTTTTTAAATATGGGGGGAGGGACGAAAGGAATACCGGGCCTTTCCCATTCTTTATTAACAATGTCCGCCACCCGCTTGGGTATAGGAAAAGCTTCTGGGAGCCCCGGCACCTCTAGGAACTTGTCCATTTTACATAGTTTCTCTGGGATGACCAACTTGTCACAATCATCCAGAGTGGATAATACCTCCTTAAGCAGAATGCGGAGATGTTCCAACTTAAATTTAAATGCAATCACATCAGGTTCAGCCTGTTGAGAAATGTTCCCTGAATCAGTAATTTCTCCCTCAGACAAAACCTCCCTGGCCCCATCAGACTGGGTTTGGGGCCCTTCAGAAATATTAATATCAGCGTCGTCATGCTCTTCAGTATCTAAAACAGAGCAGCCGCGCTT